>NC_038050.1:39844673-40144673 GCF_002211085.1 Panicum hallii | reverse complement strand
AACTACACTAGCTATGAACAAAGGATCATCAGAGTCTTGCGCCATGCGGAATCCAACGGTGGCCTCAACCACAGGCAAGACTGGGTGCAGGACGAAACCCTACTCGTTGTCTTCGGGGACGTAGTCTGGGTCTTTCACTGTAAAAATAGGAATGGGGTCAGTACGAACGTACTCAGCAAGTCCCATCACACCCACGGAGGGGGTATAACAGAGATTAATGCAAAGGACAATCCAAGGGTACGGTTAGGGTTTATTTGCGGAAAAACTCGGTTATATGCAGGGGTTCATTTTGAAAACATTTTCAAAACAAGTTTCCCAATACCAAGGAGCACACAGTGTTGATCCACACAGGATCCAAGTTTTAATCTGCTACCGGACTCCCCGTCCGCCGTAGCACACGGCACAACTGCCGGACACTTTCCAAACAACGCACACCAGCTCAACCATTCCCAGAGAGAAACACTAGTTATGTGACCACACCATAACTTGCCCAGTACCGTGGGCACGGCTATTCGAATAGATTTTCAACTCTGCAGAGGTGTGCAACTTTACCCACAGGTGGGGTACCACAGCACGAACACCTTAGTGCCGGTGCAGATCCCAACAAAGCCATTACCCACCTTAGCTAGACCTGACTAGCCACCACGGGATCCATCAAGGGGTCATTCGACCTACCTCCGAGGTTTAATCGGGGCATAAGTCACACAGAGCTTATCCCTTCTCCTTGATCACCCGTTGCTCTCAGCTCTCCTGATGGCTATCAGGCTAACTAGTGGGGTTTATGCTAAGCCGTTGCCCATACAACGGTCAAGTGGTTCGCACTACAAGAAGCTAGGTGAGATGTCACATCAACTCGGTCCTTAGGGGTGACAAGATGGATATCTCCCTTCCACGCTCAACCACACAGGTACGAGCACACCAACGGCAATTCACACAGAAATGCCATCCATCCCGTCTAACTCGTCTTTCAAAACCACATTTTATCCCTTCCCACACACACACATTTTCTTTATAAAACCAGGTGGTCAAGGTATGGCTATCACAAACAAGGGTGGCTATCCTACCGTGTTTTCAGCAAGCAAAACCATGCAATTTTATAAAACAGGCCACTGGGTTGTGTTTATAAAAACCAGGATAGAAACATGCATCAAAGGGCGGGATTGAACTTGCCATCGTCAAACTCTTGCGAGAAGTCCTGATCGTAGCACTGCCCCTCGGGCTCTGAGTCGCGGAACTGGTCCTCGTTCGCTTGGTCACAGTCGGGACCTTCCTCGTTCACTCCGTATCCTACGACGCAAACAAACAGGCACACAATCAAGCACAAGAAGTAAAAGCTTTTATCGTCGAGCTTGAATCGGAAATAATTTAGTTACGGAGGTAGGGGTAATATTTTTGGGTGGTTTCTTGATGGCATGGCCAAAACTATACTAGAAAGGATGTGGTAAAGTTTTGGGTCGATCGGAGGTCGTTTCGCACATAAAATGACGAGTTAAAGGTGGTTTCAGGGGTTAAACGGGGGTCCAGGGGCTTGTTCGTAATTATCCGGAAAGAGTAAGGATTTATTTGCGAATCCTAGAAATACCCTAGGCATACTAAAAGGTTGTCAGGTATATCTAGATGTATGCATTGGAGGGTTCACTTTGAAATAACAAAACGAGCGGGGTTTCTTTTGTAAAAAGGGAGTGGATAGGGGTGCTCCTAGAGAGATGGGAAGAAAAACAGGGGAGACCAGGGGGTTTTTCGCAAAAGGGGCCTCCTTCTTCCTCCTCCCCTCACAGGAAACAGAGGAGAGGGGAGGGAAGCTCGGCGGCGGCCCATCCCGGCCGGCCGGGCCATGGGGCGGCTAGGGTTTGAGGGGAAAAGGGAGAGGGGAAGGAGGGGATCCCATCCCTATTCTCACCTCGGGCCGAGGTGGAGCGAGGAGGCACGCCCACGGTGGGCAGCGGGCGGAGGGGGCGCTGTGGGCGGCGGCGGCGCTGGAGGCGAGGGGGGCAGCAGGCGGCGGTGGTGGAGGCCGTGGGGAGAAGGGGGCGGGGTGAGGGCCTATTTATAGGCCCCCAAGGGCGGCGGGTAGCGGTGGCCGGTGGGGAGGCCGGCGAGCGGCGCGGTACGCCTTAATGGCGGCCGTATCGTGTCGTGTGCGTCGCCGAGCGGCGGTGCGGCGAGACCGAGGCGCCGTGGGGGGGCGCTGTGCCGGCACAGCGGCGCACGCGCGCGGCGGAGCGGGCAGCGACGGGTGGCGCGGCACGCGCGGCACAGCGCGCGCGGGGGCGTGGCGTGGCGCAGCGGGCGGCGCGGCACGCGCGGCACAGCGCGCGCGGGGAGTGGCGTGGCGCAGCGGGCGGCGCGGCGAAGCGCGGGCCCAAGCGGGACGCGCGCGCAGGCACGGCGCGGGCGGCGAGGCCGGGGCAGCGCAGCGACGGGCGGCGCGTCGCCACGGCTTGGCCGTGCGCGCGGAGCGACGGGCGGCACAGCGGGCGCCGCGGCACGTGATGCACGCTCGTGCGCGCACGTGGGCGCGGGCAGGCGGCGTGGCGCGGGCCAGGGGGGGCGGCCGGTGCATAGGAGCTGGGCGGCGCTCGGGAGCAAGGAAGAGGAGGAGGAAACAGGGAGGAGAGGGAAGGAAGGAAAAGAGGAAGGGGAAAAGGAAGAAGAGAAAAGAAAAGAGAAAAGGGAAAAGAAATGGGAGAGAGAAAAAAGGAAAGGGGGGAAAGAATAGCGCGTGCCGGCGGGATTCGCGCGCGCGGCGCGTGCGCGCTGCGCGAGGAGAACGGCGGGGGAAACAGGAGAATGCGTCGGCGCCAATCGCGGCCGCAGCCGCGGCCGGTCGGCCACGCGCGCGCAGGATTCGCGCGTTGCGCGAGAAATGACTTGCGCCGGTGCTATTCGCGGCGGTGACCGCGCGCGGGCGGCAGGCCTCCGAGCGGCGCGGGATGGGATGGCGATACGGTCAGGGGTGAGGGCTAGGGTCTGGCGACGAGTGGTTTTTAATTAAAACATTCTAACGCGTGATTTGATTTGGTAAATTTTTTTTTAGGGCGTCACACAGTCTCATTCATCGTGAGAGGCGGATGATTCTTGAATCGAAATTCAACCTTGCAAGGTAAACCTAACTCACACGCTTGGAACACCAAAGGGTCATTCCGAAGCAACCGTTTGCCTTTCATTCTGACTCGTGGATCAGAGCCACCACAAGTGACTGCAGGACCATACGCACTCCCAAAGTGCAGGACGTACGTCTGTAGCGCGACTACAAAACCCGTACTCCTGGTTGCCCTTGCAACACGTATTCCCACACGTCGAACTTAAGTAACCAGAAGAAGCAAGACGAGTGGTGGGAGGTATGTCCACTCCTCGGGCCGATTGGCTACTAAGCTTACCGCTTACCATATTTCGCGGCATGTGGCTAGTACTTTCAAACGCTTAGCCATCACTACCACACATATCGACCTTATCAACTTTTAACGAAACAGACAGGGTAAACTTCCAGGTCATGATACAGCACATGACCCTGTCCGTCATCCTTATAGTGTTTGCAGAATTGTAAACAAGCAACTCCTATATCGCGCGAGTGACAGGAAATCACCCGACTTCTACCGGCCTTATTAGCGGAGCATCTATCCGATAAGGACTCAGGAGCATTACATTGGATTCCTAGTATCCATGCATCTAGGGTTTCATTACAACTCCTAGACTTAATGCATAAGTATAGATAGAAAGACATAGATTGCAGTGTAAATAAAGTAGTGGGTTATATCCGGGGCTTGCCTTTACTGGTGGGACTGAAGTTAGAAATGTCAAAATCTTCCGAACTTTGGTTCGGGGCTTCCGATAATCCCTTGATGACGTTCATTTGGTCTTCAGAAACATCCTCTGCAGACTCCTGGGAGAACTTGTAGGTACCGGTTGTGGAAGTAGTCGTATCTACATGCAATGCAACATTACATTCAAAGTGTGCACAAAAACTATCTTACTTCACACTAAAGTTGCAATCTAACACTCATTTAACATACTACTCATATGAACTAAACTTAGACAGAGCTTTAGGGGAACAACTAATTAGAATCGGCTCTTTGTTAAAGATTACGACAGAGCTGATTGGGACAACAAAGGTTTTAGCTGATAGATATGCTTTGGTTGTGCCTAACAGAGACATGTCTACTGTGTTAGCTTACTGATCTAGGGTTGTGTACTTTGGTCTGGGTAGCCGATTGATAGGTGCACTGGTTTCCTGATTGATCGATGAAAACATCGATCACTTTAGCAGAGGGATGATTCCTAAAACAGTTGTGTCTTGACTGAGATGTGCTTAAGTGTTATCCTAGGTAACTAGGTGTGGTTGTATCAGCTCGATTACGTCAGCACGATAATTGAGTGACGTACAGCCGATTGGAGTGTGGTTGAGGATATGTGACCGATAAGTATAAAGCCGACCTCTCAGTCGATAAATCGACTGATAGAAGTGTGTGGATAAGGATGGGGAAACTAAGGATCGATCGGCCGTGTTTGAACGATATGGAAAAGCAACCAAAATCGGCTTGGGTCGGCCGATGGCAAGAACCCTAAGATCATGTGTGTCTCTCTGATACATCGACTCTGTGCAGTCGATGTAGGACAAAACAAAAGAATTGTATCGGCAGTAGCCGATACTAGAAAGGTAACAACCGTATCAGCTAACCAGCCGATGGTAGAAGTATCGACTGACAGCTGTTACACAGAAACATCCTAGACTCAAGGGAAATGGATGCTTAGCGGCTGAGCTAATAGCCGCCACTGAAGTATAGCTACAGAGATGTATTAGCTAAGTAGCAAATACACCTGAATTAATAAGGATCTTTATACGGAAAGGACATTAAGAAGACCGTAATCAAGACCAGAATAACGTCTTGATGGCAGGGATATGAGTACTCGTGTGATAGGATTAACTAAATATCACACATTCCTACTGGAGACATATATCCTATGATTAACCCTTTAGCTACAACACATGCATACAATATAAGGTACAAATAAAGCACTCATTCTCTAATATTTAACCTAGATCACAAATCAAAAACTTTCAATTCAAGATCATAACATAAACTTGTAGATTTTGACCTAAAGGTTCAAACAAAACTGATTTTGTATTTTTATGAACTTCTTATGAAAAGCTATGAAATGTAGAAGTTCACAGATTTGAAATAAAGAAAGTTCTAGAAATCTTATAGAAAACACCTTAGAACTTTCTAAATCGAAGCAAATAAGTCCCTGGTCGGGAAAAATAAAGAACAGGAAGATAATGACGATATTCCGGCAAAGGAGTCGCCGGCATTAGGAAGATTCAATGGATCAGGGCAAACCTTGGGGTAGCCTTGGTTGTGAAGAAGAACGGATGGAAAGTGATTTCCCGCGATGAACAGGATTGACGATGAGAAGAGCTCGATGGTGACGAGATTTCATGGGTGACGAAGAAGCTTGCCGGGAATTTGTAGTGGGTGGAAGAATAGCCGGATTGGTCCGCTATGCTGACTCTTCCGCGAACCTCAATGTTTTCCTACTCACGGGTTGAGCTTTCTCTGCTCACGCACCCTTGGCTCTTGACCTGCTCGCGTATGGCCTATTGTCTTGCACGCGCTCACGCCTACGGAATCGAGCCGAGCCGGCCACCGGTAGAACACTCTCGCTCGCATCCGCGGACGCGCTAGTCTAAATCCATCCGGACCTCCGCCTTCATTTCGCCGCGCCACACTCGCCCCCTCTGCCTCTGCGAGGACCGAGGTCTGCTTGCATTAGGACTGTGCCTTCCGTTGCCCTCTCCTCGACGGCCTCCGATCAATGTGTCGTACATCACCGCAGTTGGCATCACTTCTCCCGCGGCCAGCATTTCGTCGAACACCTTAACTGCATCTTCGATACGGCCACTCCTGCACCACCAAAGATCACCGTGGCATAGTCAGGGTCGACGTCACCGTGTTCCTGCATCTCGCGCAGAAGCCCCGCTACGCACCGCCGGTTCTTGCGCAGGAGCTCGGCGTCGCTTGCTTCGGCCTTGCCGCGTCGCTCCCGTACACGACCGAACCGCGTGCGTTCTTGGCCCGCGTCACACCTGCTGCGGTCGCCTATGCCAGACCACCACCAGGTTCTACACGCGCGGGGTCTTGCTGTTCTCATGCTAGTCCATGCCAAACTGCCGCGCTGGAGCTCCACCTGCACGCTCCACCGATTCCAAACCCGTTCCAAAACTTTTCCCTCGACCAGAACCTACTGGAGCTGGGTTCCCCATTGCCACATCTCGTGTCTGCGGCGGCAACCACGGCAAGGGCCGCGTTCTGGCCACTCCAGGCATGGAACGGCGTCCTCAACCGCTCCTGCATCGCTTCGCTCGCCGCAGCTGCCAGTCCAGCTCTCCAACGCCAGCCGCTGCCTCAAACCATGCGCTCCGAGCCGTCGCTCCAACGCCTAGTGCCGCACTACTCGCCTGCGCCAAGTCCAGCTCCCGCACGCTGCACCAGCCCAGTGCTGCTGCTCCACCTCTGCTCTTCGCGCTGCGCACCGCCAGCACCTGGATCGCGCCCAAGCCGAGCCGTCCCGCGCCTGCCGGGCCACGCGCGCCCACTCCTGCTTTGCTCTGGCGCCGCTCTGCCTCGGGCTCGCCCGCGCCTGAGCCCGCGCCGCACCTGCTCCTGCGAGCCGCTCGCCCCAGCGCTCGCCTCCAGCACCTCCCGCGCGCACTCCGCCTGCCTGCTCGCCGAGCCGCCTGCGCCGCCTCCGCACCGAGCCGCTCGCCGCGCGCCTGCTGCCGTAGCTGCCCACGCGCCGCCACCGCCCCAACGCCCAGCGCGCGCGCTGCCTGGGGCCGCATCCACCCCCGCGCCTGCGGCCACTCGCTCGACTCTGCCACGCGCGCCTACTTCACCTGTGTGCTGCCTGTGCTGAGGAAGAGAAATAGCAGGGAGAAAGAGATGGGCGGCCGGGTGAAAGAAAAAGGAAGAGCGCCAGGATAAGGGAGAGCAGAGAAGAAGGACAAGTGGGATTCTCCAAGGGCGTATACGCAATTTCAGAAAACTGCAAGGACCTGACTGTAAGGCAAAATTTCCCATCAATCGAAAACCCTAATGAAGAAATACCCAAAACGAAAGTTGAAGAGTTTTTCAAACTCTACAACATTGCTTTAGGGCTCAAGTTCAAAAACTCAAAACTTGTATCTTTACACGTGAAGTTTTCAACAAAAGTTGGATTTGAATTGTTTTTGTCCTAAAGAATGAAACTTTATAAAATTCAGGACCTAAATGCAAGCATTTATGACACGTCATGATGACGGGATAGACTCGTCATAATGATTGGATAGACATGTCATGATGACTTGCATCTTTTACACTTTAGTCCTGAGTAATTTTGAAAGTTACTTTTGTAAATCAAATATTTGCATAAAAGGACTTATACTTTTATAAAATTACATAAATACCCTCATTTTCACCATTTTACCCAAAATTTTTACATATTTCAACACACATATTTCAGATGAAACTTTTAGATAAATATATATATTTTTTACAGGGAATAAAGTAAGAAAAACACGTTTGCAAAACCTCCCTTCACTTATTTTGAAGTTACCTCCTATCCAATACATTTGCAAAAACAACACTAGGTTTTTCTATAATTACAAAAATACCCTTTTTACTAGCACTTAAATTTTCAAAAGCTTCACATACATACACAAACTTTACACTACAACACATATTTCACACTAACAGTTAATATGTCTAGTTTACATGTACATGAACTGTCACACTTTGATCCTGGATGAAGTCAATATAAGCCTCTCTCCAGTCCTCTTCCAGCATCATAACCTCCCGATCAGGCTGTTGAAGGCCAGCATCAGTGGTTACCTGAGGTGAGGGCTTGATGGATGGTTGTTTCAGCTCCTGGACGAAAACTCTGGCTGGAACTTACGCTCGGGAGGATCCTAGCTTGGATAACACATCTGCGCCAACATTATGCTCCCGTACCACATGATGAACCTCCAGACCGGAGAACTTGTTTTCCAGCTTGCGCACTTCTTATACGTAAGCGTCCATCGACTCCTTGTTGCAGTCCCACTCTTTGTTGACTTGCTGAACCACAAGAAGTGAATCGCCATATACAAGTAGTCGCTTGATGCCCAGTGATATCACCAAACGTAGCCCGTGAAACAAGGCTTCATATTCAGCTTCATTATTTGATAACTCCCAAAGGATCTGGAGAACATACTTCAGCTGTTCGCCCCGTGGAGAAATAAACAAGACTCCAGCGCCGCCGCCGTCGAGCTTAAGAGACCCATCAAAGTACATGGTCCAATGCTCTCGCTTCTCTACTGGAGTTGGAATTTGATTCTCTCCACTCAACCATAAAATCGACTAGAGCTTGAGACTTGATTGCAGTGCGTGGCTTGAAGTCGATAGACAAAGCTCCCAGTTCCACTGCCCACTTTGATATACGCCCCGTGGCAGCTTGATTATGGAGAATATCCGCCAACGGGAAATCTGTAATCATAGTGATCTTGTACTCGTTGAAATAATGGAGCAACTTTCTTGATGTAATCAGAATTGTATATAAGAGTTTCTGAACTGCCGGTTATCGTACCTTAGATTCGGAGAGTACCTCGCTGATGAAATATACAGGCCTCTGCACTCCAAATGCATGGCCTTCCTCGCTTCACTCGACTACAATAGCACTGCTGACAACATGAGTTGTTGCTGCAATGTAGAGTAGTAGATCTTCTCCCAGCAATGGTGCTGTAAGGACTGGAGGAGACTGAAGGTGATGCTTTAGGTCTTGCAAGGCTTGCTCGGCCTCCTCTGTCCACTAGAACTTGTCCTGACGCTTTAGGAGCTTGAAGAAGGCAGTCCTCTCTCCTCGAGTCAGGAGATGAACCTGTTCAGGGCTGCCATACATCCTGTTAGCTTCTGCACGTCTTTGATTGTGGCCAGAGCCCCCATATCAGTGATGGCCGAAATCTTCACAAGATTGGCTTTAATTCCCCGGCTGCTTACGATGAACCCGAGCAATTTCCCTGATGGTACTCCGAAAATGCATTTAGTTGGGTTGAGCTTCCACCGAAACCTGCATAGGCTGCTGAACGTCTCTTCCAAGTCTACAATCAGGCCATCGGGATTCCTGGTCTTGATGACCACGTCATCCACGTAGGCTTCAACGTTCCGATGCAGCTGATCGGTGAAGCACATCTGAATGGCGCGCTGATAGGTTGCTCCTGCATTTTTCAAACCGAAAGACATAGTTTTGTAGGCGTAAGTCCCGAACGGAGTGATGAACATGGTCTTGATTTGATCCTCCTCCTTGAGCGTGATCTGATGATATCCTGAATAACAATCAAGGAAATAAAGGAGTACACAACCCGCCGTCGAGTCGACGACTTGATCAATGCGCGGTAGCCCGAAGGTGATCCTTTGGACCATGCTTGTTGAGATCGGTGTAGTCAACACACATTCTCCATTCATTATTCTTTTTCCTTACAAGGACGGGATTAGCTACCCACTCTGGATGAATCACTTCTTTAATAAAGCCAGCCGTGAGGAGTTTAGCTATTTCCCGTTTAATTGCCTCACGCTTGTCGTGAGTAAATCTTCGAAGGCATTGCTTTTTGGGCACAACCTTTGGGTGTACATTAAGACTATGCTCGATTAGCTCCCTGGGCACTCCTGGCATATCCACTGGTTTTCATGCGAATATGTCTCGGTTAGCCTGAAGGAAACTGACGAGCGCGAGTTCCTATTTTTCATCTAAACCCGCACCGATGACGACTGTCTTAGATGAGTCACCCTCCTGGAGCTGGATCGACTTGAGGGCCATGTCACCAGTCAACTGGATGCTCGACTTGCTGGCCTTTCTTGAAGGGATCTCGAGCCCGGCTTGGGAGAGTTGGTGCGCGGCTGCGAGTCCTTCCACTGAAGCATCTGGCACACGCGTAGTCGAAGCATATTGGATCGCCTTCTGGTTGCAATCATATGACTTCTTCAAGTCGCCTTGGAGAGTGAGTACCCCACTTTGTCTTGGCATCTTAAGAAGTAGATAAACATAATACGGCACTGCCATGAATTTGGCGAGTGCCGAACGACCCAGTATAGCATGATAAGAAGATTCGAAGTTAGCAACTTTGAATTTAATGAACTCGGTGCGGTAGTTCTCTCCTGTGCCGAAAGTGACTGGAAGAACCACCATGCTAAGTGGGTGAGCTGCATTACCTGGGACAATGCCGTAGAAAGGAGACTTGCTTGGAACCAGCATGTCCGTGAAGTCCAGACCCATTTTCCTCAAAGTGCTGGGGAAGATGAGGTTGAGACCACTCCCACCGTCGATGAGCACCTTGGTGAGACTGACTTCTGCCACCACGAGTCTAGAACTAGGGGGAACTTACCCGGCTTCGAAAAGCTTGTCCACTAGTCATCTGCGGGAGAATGAGATGGGCACCTCTGACCAGCGGAGTGGTTGTGGTGCTGCCGGCTCGACGGACATGATCTCCCGGAGAAACAGTTTTTGTTCCCGCCTGGAACCAAAGTCTACATCCCCCCGAAGATGATGTTGATGATCTTCGAAGCATCCTGGAACTTCGGATTGCGCCCTTGGTCCCCTTGGTCACCATCTTCGGGTTCTTTGTCCACTGGCTTCTTGTTCTTCTTGCCACCACCGGAATTGCTGAAAGTCCTCCGGAGGTGGTAACAATCAATTGCCGCATGATTGGCACCTGGATGCCATGGGCATTTCTTCTGCAGGAGCTTCTCAAACTCCTCCTGTGTCGTCGACTTCTTGCCTCGCGAGGGACAATCCACAGCCGCGATGAGATCATCTGGCTTGCGCTTTTGGGGTGGACCCAGATAGTCCCGCTGGCTGTTGCGGTTGTCATGAGGACGCCTCAGATTACCATCTTGGTGCCTCGGGAACCGCTCCCGCATCTTCTCCTGCTCGGACCAGTCGTGCATCATGTCACGTAGCCCCACAACAACCTTCCGCCTATTCCGCTCGAAGTCTCTGTAGATGCCTGGATCGGTGATGCCGTTGTAGAAGCAGTCGATGATGTCCTCCGTGATATTCGTGATGGTGGCTTGGACATCAAAGAAACAGCGTGTGTAGGATCGTAGGAGCTCGTTATTGTGGCAGAACTGCCTGAATTATTCCGGCTCAAGTGTGCTAGTCATCGCTATATAGCCAATACTAACTCAACGCACTTCAAATGGAACAACCCATTGGTCTATCGGGTCTCCACCCGATGCAACCACGGTTCAACAGAATCGAAGCAGGTTTATCTCGCATGAAGGAGAGTTTACAGTCGCACAACAGCTCGTCAACTTTTAATTTGCAGAATATTAAACATTATTACAAATCGTTTCAAATTTAAGGTAATAAACAAACATTATTTAAAATGACAAGCTAAACATGCTTGTCAAGTTCACAGCGGAAGAAAAATTAACACGCGACTACACACATCACGAAGGTTGACACCACACTCAGCCCGAAGTATGGCATCATTCAGGAGGGTCACTGCCAGCCGGGGACGAATCCCACTCCACGAACCAGCCAAACGGAACAGAAGTTGGTCATGCGGAATCATCCGTGGGGTTTTCAAAGGTCATACCTGAAAAATAGACTAGCAAGACTGAGTATGCTAATACTCAGCAAGACTTAACCGGGTCATGGTATACTTAGCCATGTAGCTAGACTTATGCTGGCTTGTAATGGTTCTGAGTGTAATTTTAGCTGAAAAGCAACAAAGAGTATAATTTACTTTCATGCTTTAGCTTTCAGATTCTATCTCATTAACCATTCTAGGTAAGCACCTATTTTAGACAAACAAGGTAGAGATTAACATCCATCCAGATTATTCCATAATGGTTAGTGTTCTTACTCTATGTGGCAGAAGGAATAAGCAGTCTCAATCTCCGCGAGAAACGAACAATTCTGAATCGAATTTCTAGACCTTGCAAGGGTAAACCTAACTCACACGCTTGGAACATCCAAAGATCGTTCCGAAGCAACCGTTTCCCTCATATTCCAGGTTATGGATCAGGGCCACCACAAGCGACTGCAGGACCATACGCACACCAATTGTGCAGGACATACGTCTGTAGCGCGACTACATGATCATACTCCTGTCTGCTATGTAGAACGTACTCCCACATGTCGGTGCATGTGTACAACAGAAACCAAATAATCGAGTGGTGGAGACATGTCCGTTTGCCGGGCCAATCAGGTACTAGGCTTACCGCTTTACCATATTTCACGACATGTGGCTAGTACTTTCAAATGCTTAGCCACCACTACCACACACTGCGACCTTAATAACTTTTATCAACACAGACAGGGTAACCTTCCGAGTCATGATACTACACATGACCCCGTCCATCATCCTTATAGTGATTGCAGAATAGTACGCATTCAACTCCTATATCATGCGACTGACAGGAAATCACCCGACTTCTACCGGTCCTATTAGTAGAGCATCTATGCGATAAGGACTCAGGCACAATACATAGGTGCGACATTCAGGTAATTAGAAATATAGATTTTAGTGTGAAAAGTATATGCTTGCTATGGTGTATGTGTGTGCTACAAAGAAATAGGGGCATAATTGTAATTCTATAAAATATAGGTCCTTTAGTATCAATCGGGAGGTAGCATCAAAACCTAGAAAAAATATAACACTAGGTGTCAAATTTATATCACCATAGGAAAGAAAGTGCAAAGGATAGGTTAAATCCTAAGAAAAATAGGCCTTTATGTGAGAACAGGGACCTAGATGTGATTAAAATAAAAATCATGGGTCCTTTTATGCAAAATAGTTGAAATATAAAAGTAACTTTCTAATTTACTTAGGACCAAAATGTAAGAATGCAAGTCATCATGACATCACATGAAAACTTGTAAACATATCCAAAATTATATCAAATCCATCTTAGTAAGGACAAAAGTAATTCAAATTCCACCTTTGCTCAAAATTTAACATGTAAAGCTATAAGCTTTGGGTTTTTGAACTTGAACCCTAAATCAAAGTTTTAGGGTTTGAAAAACACTCCAACTTTCATTTTGGGAATTTCCTCATTAGACCTCTACATCAGTGGGAAATTTTAGTTTACCGAGAGGTCCCTGAGATTTCTGAAATTTTCAAACAGGCCCCCGGACCCCCTTTCTCCTTCTTCCTCGAGCACGTGCTCCTCTGCTCTGCTCCTCCTGCCGCTGGCGCAGTGCCCGCCTCTGGCCGCCGCTCTGCTGCCGCCGCTGCTCCACCTCCTGCTGGATCGACTTCCACACGTTGTTCTCCCCCTGCCCCGGCCCTGTTCCCCTCCCCTACTGCCCTCTTTTGCACGCGCCACGACCTTCCCGAGCCACCGCCGGCCGCCACATCATCGCCGCCGTTGCCAGCTCCTGTTCGCACCCGCAGCACCACTCCTGGCCTTAACACATGCTCCACAGCAGCTCAGTGATCTTGTTTACTTGTTGCCGCACTTCTTTTCCACCGTATTCCCTGTTTCCCGAGCTCGCCCCCTCACCGGACCTCCACCGCCACCACTGCCCACCGTCGTCAGCCACCCTCGCTGCCTCTAAACCCCAATCCAGTGCCGCTAGAGCACCGCCGTGACCCACTGGTGCTCTCCAGCCCGTTCAATTTCACCCTCCCGCACCCGAGCCTCGTCTTCCACAGCTCCGGCCAGCACGAGTTCCGCCGCCTCCTGCTCACCGTGGACAGCCCACCTCCACCATCCCCGCACCACAACAACCCCTTAGCTAGCACCACATCAACCCCGTGAAGCTCTACGACCTCTCCATTGACTCCCTAGCGCAACACATCGACTCCCCAACGCTCGCCGGCGTTTACCCCCGCCGCCATCATCACTGTTTCCGCCGGTTGCCCCTAATCCGAAGCTTATGTTCCCAATTGATTGCACCAATACCTTCCCCACGACTCACTGGAGCTCATGCGCAGGTCCTTCATCGACGTCGGCCGCCGGAGCATCAGCGTCGTCGTTGACCCTTCCGCTGCCGCTTCGGGCTCTCGTCGAGATCCCCTTTCCCGACCACCTCTACCCTTGCCACGTGGCTTAATCTGACCGCCATAAGCCCCTGAAGCTTCCCCTCCCCTCGGACGTCGCCGCTGGTGATCCTCCTCGCCGAAACACGGCCGTCCCACCCCTCTCCCCTTTCACACCCTGGCCAAGGACCTTGGGATTAAAAGAATTGAAAGCCCAGGGGGCTATCTGCAAGGCTTAAGACTCATGTGAATAGTGCCTTAGGGACCCCGTGGTGTTAATTGTGCTGTCAACTTTGAAATTTCATATCAATTCAAGGAAAAACCATAAAAATGCAAAATAAAATTTGTTGGAATCCAAATTTTAAGATCTACAACTTTCCTTATAGATTGAATTTCAGTTTCTGAGTAGTTTGTGCTCTAATTTAAATACTAAGTTTAAGTAGTTGTAGGTTAAGAAAATGCATAATAAATAGCAGAAAAATTGTAAAAATGTAAACTCAATTGTGTTAGCTTTGCTTTGACATGTAGGACTTAGGAAAAATAATTAACCTACTGTGTGTGTAATATTTCCATAATATGTGAGTTTAATTATGAATAATACCTATTTAACCTTGTATATTTAATATCTGTGGTTTTAAATGTTCAAAAATCATGAAAATATTTTGAGGTACTGTTCTTGAGTGGTGTCACCTGTTACTAAATTCTCACCCTAGGATCAGGTGTAAAGCCACCAGAACAAATAAAACATGCTATGATAATGTTATACTCTTATCTAAATAAAATAAGTCCATGGTTAAATAATAACCTAGGGTTAGCATAAATAATTAGCAAAGCAAATAGATAAAGTTATTAATAATTAGTTTAAATATTTGAAACCAACTCAACCTGTTACCTCATGCCATTAGTTAAATATTTAGGGTAACCAACCCTGTTACTTAATGTGACTAGATAAAATGATTAATACCCGATAAATTACTGCCCAGTAGAGAAATAAATGATATGTGTAAAAAGTAAATTATACTTTCGTTGGATTGTAACTTTATCGTGAAATAAAATAAAAGAATATGCATCCCTTAACTTATAACTTTGCATATCATGTAAACTCGACTACTCTCGCCGACGGTGACTACGAACTAATCCCAGAACAAAGAGTGGAATCAGCTGAAGACCCCGGGAACGCCGTCGAAGATCTAACTGAAGCTCCGAACCAAAGTTCGGAAAACTCTGACACTCCTGCCCCCAACCCTACTCAACAAGGCAAGCCCCGGACATAACCCCTACTTTATTATACTGCAATCTATATTATTTATACCTATCTATGCATTACGTTCTTAGGAATGGTATGAGAAACCCTAGTTACATTTTCCTAGGAACCAATGTATTGAATACTAGCACTTAAGTTCGAATAGCCGCTCTGCTAATAGGATGGTAGAAGTCGGGTGATTTCCTGTCACTCGCGCGATATAGGAGTTGCAATGTTTACATTCCTGTAATCACTATAAGGATGACGGACAGGATTTATGTGAAGTATCATGGTTGAGATGATACCCCGTCTGTGTTAATGAATTTGATAAGGTCGCGGTGTGTGGTAGCGGTGGTTAAGCGTTTGAAAGTACTAGCCACATGCCGCGAAATATGGTAAGCGTAAGCCTAGTAACCAATCGGCCCGAGGAGTGGACATACCTCCCACCACTCGTATTTGGTTTTTCCTGTTACTTGACTCGACGTGTGGGAATACGTGTTGCAAGGCAACCAGGAGTATGGCCGTGTAGTCACTCTACAGGCATACATCCTGCACATTGGATGTGCATATGGTCCTGCAGTCGCTTGTGATGGCTCTGATCCACGAGTCGGAAGGAAAGGCAAATGGTGCTTCGGAACCATCATTGGATGTTCCAAGCGTGTGAGTTAGGTTTACCCTTGCAAGGCTGAAATTCGATTCAGGAATCATCCGTTTCTCGCGGAAATTGAGACTGCTTGATCCCTTTGCCACATAGAGTAACAAGAGTAACTTTATGATTATCAAAGATGATGTTTGGCTAAAGACTCTACCATGCTTAAATAGCTATAGGTGCTTATATAGAATGAATAATCACATAGAACTTGAAAGCTAAAAGTTGAAATTAAGGATCTACTCTTTGTTGCTTTTCAGCTGAAAACTTTACCCAAAACCTGAAAAGCCATCATAAGTCTAGTTATATGGCTAAGTATACCATGAACGGGTAAGCCTTGCTGAGTATTAGAATACTCAGTCTTGCCTTGTGAAATTTTTGTTCAGGTAATCCCCCTGACGACCCTGCTCTGCCTATGCCATGGCCTTACTCGCTGCCCGATGGTTGGTCCGTGGAGTGGGACCCATCCCCGGCCAACAGAGATCCCACCGAGTGATATCATGCCAGGGCTAGCATGATATCCGTACTGACGATGTGTACAGTGTCCGTGTTTTAAACTCCACTGCCATGACTTGAAACTTAAACTGTTTTGTAATAACTTCCCTCAGATGGGAACTGATGTTACTTTTAAACACTCATTTAATATAACTACCTGTGATGTAAAATGTGATGGCATTTGTATCTCTGGACTCGCCTTCGTGCGAGGTACCTTGTTTGATCCTGCATTCGGTGGTTTATCGAGACGTTACCCGACAGGCCAAGGGATTATACCGTTTGAAGCACATGGGAGTGGACTCGCGCACTTGAGCCGGTGTAATTCAGGTTGGTTCTGCCACAATAGGTTCCTAGGATTCATGCATTTAAGGTTTCATTTCAACTCCTAGACTTAATGCAAGATATAATATATAAGTATAAGATTGCATAATGTAGTAATTTGAAATACTGGGTTATGCACCGGGGCCAACCTTCTTGAGCGGGGCTGGGGGCAGGAGGGTCAAAGATTTCCAAACTTTGGTTCGGAGCTTCAGTTAGAGTCTCGATGATGTTTTTTGGGTCTTCAGAAAACCCTGGTTCAGTTTCCAGGACTAGCTCGTAGTCTCCGTCGTCGAGTGTCGTTGACTCTACATGATATGCAATGATTTGATTAGATAGTTCTCGAGTTAGGAGTTTTATATCACAATAAAGTTGTAATCCAACAGGTTAATACACTCAAACTCATAAAGCAAGAGGGTTAAACATAAACTTATTATTGGTATTCTAATCCAATTATCCTAATTAATTGAATTAGGTTAACAGTTTGATTTTCAATTTGAAATTCATAAAGGCTATGGCCTTGAATTTTTTTTGTGGATAAGCTTATTCCTAGTGGATAAGCTTCCTAAGAATTTTTCATAATTTTCTGAAAATAGACATTAGGGTATTTGAATTTAGTTCAAATTTCAAGTTTAAATGCAAACCTTAAGTAAAACAGTGTTGTAAATTCCTAAAATATTTACTATGGACTATTCTATTGTAGATCATCACATGGTAAAAAGATCTAGGTATAAAATCCTTAGTAGCATGCTTAATTAAATTTAAACCCTTTCAAGCTTAATTTGCATAAATTTAAACTAACTTAAACTAGAGTTCAGTATTGTAGTTGAAAATTGCACACAAGCTCATTCATAACATAACCAGGTTACACACCAAAAATCACCATCAATAGAGCTAGCATGCAAAAGTTATACTCAAACTACCCTTTTGTTAAACTTTAAAATAACTCAAAAAGCATTCAGTTTTAAAACAAACTTTAGTAACAAAAGTAGTCGAGTTCAACCCATAGAGTACAACAAAACTAGTTTGACAATTTTTGGATTTTTCTACGAATTCCTATGGATTTTACAAGTTGGCTGATTTGTGTTTAGAGAGGGGTGCTGCTTTCTCACAAATAGGCCCCTGGAAACATTTGAATCTTCACAATTGAGTCCCTGGTCGGACTACACAGGAAGTCTGATTGATGCCGATCGAATTCTGGCGAGAGAGCTCACCGGCAGCGAGGGGCAAGTGAGGGGAAATGCTCAGGGGCTCACGGCGGTATCGGGGGTGGCCGGTGTCGAGGAAGAGAGGGGCTGTGGCGGCGTATCGATGGCGAAGCCGAGCGGGCGGCGGAGCTCCGAAGGAGGTCGATGGCGTTCCGGTGGTTGGGGTGCCGGAGGACGGTGGAGGAGTAGCTAGAAAGCTTCTACGGGATGATGTGGTGCTGCTGGTGCTCTTGGTTGGGTTGAGGAGCTCTATAGCGCCGAGTCAACAGCGAGGCCGAGCGGCGGCGGAGCTTGAGCTCGCCGGCGTTGCGGGGAATGATGCTCGGGTGCGGGAAAGCAAAATTGGATGGGTCAGTGAGCTGCAGGGAGTCGCGGTGGTGCTCTAGGAATGCTGGACTGGGGATGGGAAGCGGCGTGGTCCGGCAAGGAGCTGCGCTCGGGGAGAGGAAATGCCGTGGAATAGAGGTGCTCGGGCGAGTAAAGAAGATCACAGAGCGGCCGTTGAGCATGTTTTAAGGCTGGGAGAGGCATAGCGCGTGCGAGCAGGAGCTGGCGATGCCGGCGGCACGCGTGGCGGCGTGATGTGGAGAGGCGAGGAGAGAGCCAGCGGGGGCAGGGGAAGCGGCAGGCAAGGCGTAGGAGGGCATGTGGCACAGCTTAGAGCGGCGCGGGGGCGGCGGGTGCGCGGCACATGGCCGGAGAAGTGGCGGCAATGCGTCGGGCAGAGAAACTGAGGAGGAGGGGGCTGGAGGTAGACGAAGGGGACCTGTTTGCAATTTCCCGAAAGTGCAGGGACTCCACTGTAAAGACTAGATAACTTTCAAACCATACCTCAAATGAAAAAGTACCCAAAAGCAAAAGTGTAGGGTTTAGCAAGGTCTAAAACTTTGCTTTAAGGTTCAGTTGCAAAAGAGCTAAGGATTTGAAACTAATATAAAACTTGGCAAAGTTTTAAACTTTAATTAAATCCTATTTAAAAACTACACTACACTTACATCCTAGGGGTTGTTTCACTTATATTTGCGGTTTAAAAGCAAGTTCTTGACTTTTACAAAACAACCTTCATATGTTTTGATTTTACCTCCCATTCTCTCCCATTTAACACTAAAGGACCTATATTTTTCAGAATTACATAAATGTCCTTTTCCCTTTTGCATTCAAATTTGAGCACACATACATAAGATCAAACATGCGCACTTTATACTAGAATTTAGTGTGTTTATGTGGCAGAACCAACCTGAATTATACCGGCTCAAGTACGCGAGTCCACTCCAGAGGGCTCCAACGTACTTCAAACGGTATAATCCCTTGGCCTATCGGGTAGCGTCCCGATAAACCACCGATACAGGATCAAATAAGGTTACCTCACATGAAGGTGAGTCCAGAGATACAGTCACCATGATATTTTACATCACAGGGAATTACATTACAAGAGTTTCCAACAGTAGTACGAAGTTTCAAATCTAGAGAAAACATTACAAACCGTTAAGGTTCTTGGCAGCGGAAAACAAACGCGACAATTTACAACACGTCGTCAAAACGGATGTTCTGCTAAGCCCGGGCACGACATCACTTGATATCACCAATGTTGGCCGGGGATGAATCCCACTCCATGGACCAACCATCTGGAAGAGCGCAGGGCCAAGGCAGGGAAAGAGTAGGGTCTTCAAAGATTTTACCTGAAAAACATATAACTAGCAAGACTGAGTATACTAATACTTAGCAAGGCTTACCCGGGATTGGGTATACTTTAGCCCGTAACTAGACTCATGAAGGCATTGTAAAGGTTCTTGATTTATTTTCAGCTGAAAAGCAACCAAGAGTATGGTCTATTTTTCAAATTCTAGCTTTTAGATTATAGTTGATTATCCATTCTAGGTAAGCACCTATACTAAACAAACAAGGTAGGGATTATCATCCATCAAGATTGTTCCATCAATAGTTACACTTCTTACTCTATGTGGCAAAAGAGATAAGCAGTCTCAATCTCCGTGAGAAATGGACGATTCTGAATCGAGTTTCAACCTTGCAAGGTAAACCTAACACAGACGCTTGGAATACCGACAGGTCGTTCCGAAGCAACTGTTTGCCTTTCATTCCGGGTCGTGGAACAGGCCACCACAAGCGACTGTAGGACTGTACGCACACCAATTGTGCAGGACATACATCTGTAGCGCGACTACATGAACCCGTATTCCTGTCTGCCATGCAGAACGTACTCCCGCATGTCGGTGCGTGAGAAAAACCAAATTACGAGTGGTGGGAGGTATGTCCACTTGGCCGATTGGTTACTAGGCTTACCGCTTACCATATTTTGCGGCATGTGGTTAGTACTTTCAAATGCTTAGCCACCACTACCACACACTGTGACCTTAGCAAATTCATCAAAACAGACGGGGTATCATCTCAACCATGATACTTCACATAAATCCCGTCCGTGATCCTTATAGTGATTGCAGGGATGTAAACATTGCAACTCCTATATCGCGTGAGTGACACGAAATCACCCGACTTCTACCGGTCCTATTAGCAGAGCATCTATTCGATATGGACTCAGGTGCAATACATAGGTTCCTAGGATTCATGCATCTAGGGTTCCATTTCATCTTCTAGACTTAATGCAAGATATAATATATATGTATAAGATTGCATAATGTAGTAATTTGAAATACTGGGTTATGCACCGGGGCTTGCCTTTACTGGTGGGGCTGAAGTCAGGGATTTTAGTATTGTTATCTTCCGAACTTTAGTTCGGGGCTTCAGATAATCCTTTGGTGACGTTCCTTTGCTCTTCAGAAAAGTCCTCCGTAGACTCCTAGGAGATCTTGTAGGTACCGTTTGCGGAAGTAGTCGTATCTACATGCAATGCAACATTACATTCAAAGTGTGCACATAAGATTATCTTTCTTCACAATAAGGTTGCAATCCAACACTCATTTAACATATTACTCATATAACATCCAACAAGATCTGAAACTAAACCTAGATAGAGCTTCAGGTGGTCAACTAATTAAAATCGGCTACTTGTTGAAGATTATGATAGAGCCGATTGGAAACAACAGGGATTTAGTCAATAGAATCGATAAAGGAGGGAGCGATCTACACAGTATTAGGAAATCTGCTGATTTCTGTTTAGAAGGGAAATCGGCAAGAGCAATCTCTTTATATGAGTAGAAAAGATTAGCCGATTTGGGTTCACCTGAGGTCAAATCGGCTGATATGGAGAGGAACGTTGAAGGTACAGTACTTCAAGTACAGAAAAAGGAAGAATCTTGGCGATTGGATTATCAGCATGTCTTTGGTCTATCTAATTGGTTGGTGTATTGGTCTTGGCCTTAACCGATGAGGATGCATCAGGTTTAGCCGATTGATGTGCTTTGGTCGTGCCTAACAGAGGCGTGTTTACTGTGCTATCTTACTGATCTAGGGTTGTGTACTTTGGCCTGTGTAGCCGATTGATAGGTGCATCAGGTTCCTAATTGATCGATGAAAGTATCGATTACTTTAGCAGAGGGGTGATTCCTAAAGCAGCTGTGTCTTAATTGAGATGTGCTTAAGTGTTATCTTAGGTAATTAGGTATGGTTGTATCGGCTCGATTACGTCAGCACAATAATCAATTGACGTACAGTTGATGGGGTCATCTAAACCGAACTCGCTATAAGAACTAAGTGGAACGAAACACTACACTTGGTCTAGGCTGATGGAACCACAAGTGCGGAACTAGACCGAAGAGGATGTGGTTGATGGGTTTGTGCCGACGAGGATATGTTTTACAGATGTGCAGTCGATTGGAGTGTGGTTGAGGGGATGTGATCGATAGGTATATAGCCGATTTCTTAGCCGATAAATCGGCTGATAGAAGTGTGCGGATAAGGATGGGAAAACTAAGGATTGATCGGCCATACTTGACTGATATGGAAAACAACTAGAATCAGCTTAGATCAACCGATAGCAAGAACCCTAAGATCGTGTGTGTATCTCCGATACATCAACTATGTGCAGCTGATGTAGGACAGCACAAAAGAATTGTATCGGCAGTAGCCGATATTAGAAAGATAACAACCGTATCAGCTAACCAGCCGATGATAGAAGCATATCAAAAGAAATGCATCGGCTGACAGCTGTTACACAGAAACATCATAGACTCAAAGGAACGGATGCTTAGCGGCTGAGCTGATAGCCGACGTTGAAGCATAACTGCAGAGATATATTAGCTAAGCAGCAAATGCACACGAACTAACAAGGATCCCTATATGAAAAGGACCTTAAGGAGACTGAAATCAAGACAAGGATAACGTCTTGATGGCAGGGACATGAGCACTCGTGTGAAAGGATTAACTAAATATCACATATCTCCACTTGAGACATACATCCTATGATTTACCTTTCAGCTACAACACATGCATATCACATAAGGTACAAACAAAGCATTCATTTCCTAATATTTAACCTAGACCACAAATCAAAGACTTTCAACTCAAGATCACAACATAAAACTTGTAGATTTTGACCTAAGGATTTAAACACAACTGATTTTGTATTTTTATGAATTTCCTACGAATTTCTATGAAATGTAGAAGTTCATTGATTTGAAATAGAGAAGGCTCTGGAAATTTTACAGAGAACACCCTAGAACCTTCTAAATCGAAGCAATTAAGTCCCTGGTCGGGGAAAACAGAGAATAGGAAGAAGACGACGATGTTCCGGCAAAGGGGTCACCGGCATTAGGAAGATTCAGTGGGTCAGGGCAAACCTTGGGGTAGTCTTGATTGTGGAGAAGAACGGGCGGAAAGTGAATTCCCGCAGTGAACAGGATTGGCGGTGAGAAGTGCTCAACGGTGGCGAGGTTCCGTGGGTGACGAAGAAGCTTGCCAGGGGATGGTAGTTGGTGGAGAATGGCCGGAGAGATATTCCTCATGGTGACCTGTGGTGGCGGTAGTCGGCTTTGCCACGGCAACGATGTTTCAGCGAAGGGGTTCGGAGGGGTTCGATAAGAGGGTCCAGGAGCTTTCTTGAGGTGTCGTGGTCTTGCTCGGGCAATCGGCGAGGAATAGGAGTTGCTGGACGTCGTGGTCTTATGGGAGAAGCCGATAGGGCCGGATTGGTTCGCTATGCTGATTCCTTCGCGAACCTCAAGGTTCTCCTGCTCACGGGCTGAGCCTCCACTGCTCACGCACGTGTGATGCTAAAGCATGGCCGGCCGAACGCTTCTGCTCGCACAAAAAGAAACCCTCCTCGACCTAACTGCTCCGGTGCGTGTACTGCCGGCATGCTTGCGCAGCCATTCGCAAGGCCGCCGCTCCCGTTCTGCTTTCACACCACTGGCCCCCAACTCGCTTGCGCATGGTCTGTTGCCTTGTACGCGCACTCGCCTGCGGAATCAAGCCGAGCCAGCCACCGGTAGAATATTCCCGCTCGCACCCGCGGATGCGCCAGTCCAAGTCTGCTCGGACCTCCGGGTCCTGCAACTCCGCCGCCCTCTCCACCTGCTGTGACGCCATCAGGGCCGGCCTACCACCGCCGCCGGTCTTGCGCTGCGTGTCGAACCCGCCTCTGCTGCACCTCTGCTCCCTTGCGCGTGCTTCTGCTGCACACACGTCCACTCCCTGCTACTCCTCCTCCTCCTGTTGCTGAACCCAAGCTCGCCCCGGCCTTGCCGCACCGCTCCAGCGCACGCCCGAACCGCGTGCGCCCTTGGCCCGCGCCACGCCTGCTGCGGCCGCCCTTCTTCTGCTCGCACGCCGCCACGCCGCGCCCGCAGCTCCACCTGCGCCTGCGCCGCGTGCCTGCACCACCAGCCGCTCGCCCGCTCGCTCCAGCGCACCAGCGCCGCGCCTGCCTGCGCTGCTGCTCCACCCGCGCGCGCCTGCGCTGCGCCGCCGGCCTCGCTCCAGCGCGCCCGCTCCGAGCCGCAGCCGCCCGCCGCTCGGGGCCGCCCGAGCCGCGCGCGCCCACGCCCTGCGCCATGCTCGCCCAGCGTCGCTCGCTCCCGCGCCGGCTCAAAGCAGCAGAGGGAGGGAGGCAGGGGAAGCCCCCAGAAGATGCGCCGCCGGTGGAGGAAAAGATAGCGCCAGATAGAAGAAGAACAGAGAGAGAGGAAAAACAGAGGAGGAGGAGAAATAGAACTTCCCAAGGACTTATGCGCAAATTTAGAAAATTACAGGGACCTCTTGGTAAAGTAAATTTCTCATTAATCTAAAAGCCTAATGAATTTTGAACATTTAGGACATTGCTTTAGGGCTCAAGTTCAAAAACTCAAAAGTTATATCTTTACATGATAAATTTTGAACAAAGGTTGGATTTGAATTACTTTTGTCCTAAAGAGTGTAATTTCATAACATTTAGGACCTAAATGCAAGCATTTATGACACGTCATGATGACGGGATTGACACGTCATAATGATTGGATAGACATGTCAAGATGACTTGCACCTTTTACACTTTAGCCCTGAGTAACTTTGAAAGTTACTTTTGTAATTCAACTACTTGCATAAAAGGACTTGTACTTTTATAAAATTACATAAATACCCTTATTTTCACCACTTTACCCAAATTTTTATACAATTCAACACATGCATTTCCAATGCAACTTTTGGATAAATATATATTTTTTACAGGGGATAAAGTAAGAAAAACATGTTTGCAAAACCACCCTTCACTTATTTTGAAGTTACCTCCTACCCAATTACATTTTGCAAAAACAACCCTAGGTTTTTCCATAATTACAAAAATACCCCTTTTTCTTGCACTTTAAATTTTCAAAAACTTCACATAAACATACACAAGCTTTATACTAACAAGCACATACTTCACTCTAACAGATTATATGCCTAGCTTACAGGTACTTGAACTGTCACAGTTTATAATCCTAATACCTAAATGTCACAGTTACGTTCCTATTTACACTGAGCAAGATCGTGATGAGTACCTGCACGAGCGATCACCCCCTGGAAGTTGTCGATGAAGACCTTCTTGAGCCGCTCCAAGGAGTCGATCGAGTTGTTGCTGAGGCTCTCCAACCACGTGAGCGGCGCAGGGTCCAAGGCCATCGGGAAGTAGACGACCTTGGTGATGTTGGAGCCCCCTGTGACTTCAATGGCGGTGGAGTAGCAACCTAGCCATAGCTGAGGAGCTTGCTTGCCATCGTACTTGGTGATGCCGATCGGCATGAAGCCCTCAGGGTACTTGTAGCTACTGAACCGTGTGGAGAAAGCTGGGAAACGGTTGCTGCAGTCAGTACCTTCTGTCTTGACTTCTTCACGCACTTTTCGCCTGGAGTCGATCACGGACCACGCATCACGGCCTTCATTGATGTGCTGGCGCAGGTCTTCTGGAAAAGGCCAATGATTGGCCTGCCACGGGTTACCTCCTGGAGGTGGCTGCTGCCTCCCGCCAGGGGCCTGACTCCCACGGCCGTTGTCGTTGTTGCTGCGATGAGGTTGAGGAAGGCCGCCTGCCGTTCAACTATGAGCCTGGCTTCGGCTCTCGCCCATGCGCTCCTCCCTGACAGTAGATGCCGAATTTTGCTGATCCAGCTGGATCCAGGCCCTCTGTGCATAACAAAGTGCTTGATGCATGTTCAGATCGTTACTGTGCTCGAGTATGGCCGTGACCCCGCTCGCTTACGGTAGCGAATTCGGTGTCAAGCTCGCGATGCATGGACCGCATGCACTCATTGACCCTCCTTCGGTGAGCTGCGCGAGCTCTGTTCTGGGTCCTCCGTGCCTCACGATCGCGTCATTTTCGTCGTCGGTGTTGGCTGTGGCTTCGTCCTCGGAGACCGCATCAAATTCAACGATGGGCAAGTCACCATCATCCTCGCCTTCTTCCGCCATCAGCACCTGGCGTGAGATGAGCTCCTCAGAGCTCTCGTCGACTAGTTTAGTCGACCCCTCCACCACGGTGGCTAACGGCTTGCCCTCCTGAAAAGGCAAAGGCTCGAGGTGGGCCACAAGTCGATCCTCAGCCTCGAATAGATCAGAGGGTTTCATGCCCTTCCAATGCATGAAATGCCCCTCCGGGGTGGAGGTGATCATCAGATTGCTAGCACCAAAACAACCCAAAGCCCCCCGACGTGCGGTGGCTTTGGGCCCTCCAAGTTGGAGCAGACAGTCCAAGTCCTTCTCTAATGCAGAGAGGGACTTGGACATGTCGGCCTCCTGGAGATCAGTGGCCAAATTGCGTAGACCGAGTCGTGATCGGCTACGCGAATCCTTAGATTGGAACGAGTCCAACCCAAGGAAAGTTGATGCAGCGCCAGATGAAGTCATGCCGGAAGCAGACTCCACCTCGATCCTTGCAGCGGATGCATAGATTGATAAGTCATCGAGATCATCAACGAACTTGTCAAGGTTGCTGCGAGGACCCGCCGCGGGAGTTTTCGGCTTCATGTCGACGAGGAATCGATGGAAACTGCCTGCACCATCTGCGATGCAGACCCACGAGCCAAAAACAAATGTCGTGCCCTAAGCGGGAACTGACCTGGTGAACTGGAAAGATGCCATCGAGTTCACCGGTGGATCTTCGATGCGCTCCCCTACCTGGCGCGCCAGCTATCGGTGTTTTACCGGCTTCCCACCTAAGGGTATACCCAAGGTGGTAAATTTAGGTGAGGAGACGCCGAGATCAGGAACTCGAAGGTACAAGGAACACAAGATTTAGACAGGTTTAGGCCGCGAGGTGCGTAATACCCTACGTCCTGTATGGTGGTTTGTATTCCCTTGGGTGTAGAGTGATATATTTTGAGGGGGTCCCTGCCCGCCCTTATATATCCGGGAGGATAGGGTTACATGAACCCGAGTCCGACACTAGCCTAGGAACGTAGGGTATTACGTACATCGCGGCCTGAGCCTGTCTAAACCTTGTGTTGCTTGCACCTTCGAGTTCCTGATCTTGGCGTCACCCTACCTAAAACTTACCACCTCGGGTATACCCCTCGGTGCGTAGGCGGTAAAACACCGACAGCTGGCGTGCCAGGTAGGGGTGCGCATCGAAGATCCACCGGCGAACTCGATGGCATCGTTCAAGTTCACCAGTGCTGTGCCCCCTCAGGGCACGATGTTCGTTTTCGGCTCGTGGGTTTGCATCGTAGATGGTGCGGGCAATTTTCATCGATTCATCATCGACATGAAGCCGAAAACTCTCACGGCGAGTATTCATAGTGACCTTGATGAGTTCGTCGATAATCTCGACAACTTGTCAACCCATGGCTCCGCTACGAGGACCGAGGAGGAGTCTGTTTACGACGTGACTCCGTCCAGCGCTGCAACAACCTTGCTCGGGTTGGACTCGTTCCAATCTGAGGACTTGCATAGCCGATCATGATTCGGTCTACGCAATTCAGCCACTGAACCTCAGGAGGCCCACAATTCCGAGTCCCTCCCTGCATTGGAAAAGGACTTGGACTATTTACTCCGAATCGGAAAGCCCGAAGCCACCGCAAGTCGGGGGGCCGCGGGTTGTCTTGGTGACAACGGTATGATGATCACCTCCACTCCAGAGGGCCATTTCGTGCATTGGAAGGGCATGAAACTCTCTGATCTACTCGAGGATGAAGACCGACTTGTGGCACACCTTGAGCCCTTGCCTTTTTAGGAGGGCAGGCCATTAGCCACAATGGTAGAGGAGTAGACCGAGCTAGTCGAAGCGAGCTCTGATGAGCTCATATCACGCCAGGTGCTGATGGCGGAGGAGGGCGAGGATGATGGCATCGCACCCAACGACGCACTTGACATAATATCCGAAGATGAGGCCACAGCCAACACTAGCTGTCGGTGTTTAACCGGCTGCCCACCGAGGGGTATACCCAAGGTGGTAAGTTTTGGGTGAGGAGACGCCGAGATAAGAAACTCGAAGGTGCAAGGAACACAAAGCTTAGACAGGTTTAGGCCGCAAGATGCGTAACACCCTACGTCCTGTATGGTGGTTTGTATTGCCTTTGGTGTAGAATGACCTAATGATCTTCTGTTTTTAAAGGGTTCCAAAGATACCAACCAACACTAGCTAAGGAATCGTACCAGAACATATCTCGAGTAGATTCCCTCTGTATCAGTTAGCCTTATCTCCTATTTAAATGGAATAAATAAGAGATAAACAGAATGAATAAGAGATAAGGCGAACTTAATCTCTTAGACCTCTTTAAACTACATCATGTACCCAGTCCCTTGGCCCCGGGTCTGACAAGCCCCCGAGCTCTTCGTAGCTGAGTACTGCAAGCTTATCGAGTACTTTCAAAGTAGTCTCCATCTTCTTCTGAAGCTTCGCAGTGAAATCCTCCTTCGAGTACTTTCTTGGCTGCATCGAAGCTATGAGGTGCTCATGCCCCGAATTTTATTTCTACTATGGTGTGCGATTGAAAAATCGCACTCCATATGGAGTAGCCCCCGAGCCTTAGGTTGAATCGGAGAATCAGGCTGAGGGTCCCATTAATCTGCAATCCTGCTTATCCTTCAAAAAATTTGAAAAATAAGTAGTCGATGCCACGTATCCCGCAGCCCCCGAGCCTTGAATCCAAATCCCACAAAATTTGGAGATAAGGATCCAACAACCGTGGCATGCAAGCTAAAAATGAGAACTTGCGAAATGACCAAAATGATGGTATAAATGATGGGTATTAGATTATTAATTCGAGAAACCCCTATTTTTGGGCTAACTAACCCTGAAAAAATGGTTAACGAATATTCAATCCAAACAATCCACCAAATGACCCCTCGACTGCGGAATATTCTCGGAAGTGACTCCTGAACTTCGGAACAGTAACTTTTCCCCACCCCGCTGGTTATTTAACCCCACGACAACAGTAGGGAAAAAACCACACTTTCAATCCGCATTCCACCAAAAGCCACCAAAATCCCCAATCTGAGCCAAGCACCGCCGCCATCCCCCCAAGGAGATCCTCCCGCTCCAACCTCCCCGCCACTCTCCCCGCAGCCCCCGAGCATCTCATGGCCAGCGAATCGGAGATGGCGCCCAAGAAAGCAGAGATCGAAGAGAAGAAGAAGGAGGCACAGCCTTCAACCGCAGAGTGGTCACACAGTAAGTGCTCCCTCAACCACCTTAAGAACCTAGTTTCCGAGGGGTTGCTGCAAGAAAAGAACCTTGTCAATTGGCGCCCCTCTTACCGCGAACCTTTTCCAATGGAAAATGTTGACGAAATCGTCACATTTCTCCATTTTGCCGAACGGGGATTGGCCCTCCCCTCTTGTTCCTTCTTCCGAGGCCTTCTATATTACTACGGGCTTGAGCTTCACCATCTCAACCCAAATTCTATTTGCCACAGTTCAATTTTCATCTATTACTGCGAGGCTTTTCTTGGAATCGAACCCCACTGGGATCTTTTCCACTTCCTCTTCCTCTTCCGTTGTGGGAGGCGCCGGCATCCAACTGCGTCAGCAGGTCGGCGACAAATATCTCACATACAAATTCCCCTCCAACCTTCCTGGATGGAAAAACCATTGGCTTTACATCGAAAACCATGCTCCCCATCTGCCGACGAAGTCGAACAGACCACCTGTAGTGAGGGGAGAGTGGAACCTTGAACCCTCCGGCGGGGAGATGGACCAAGTCAAAGAGCTGCTGGACGTCATTGAGGCACAGAAGAAAAAGGGAGTGACCGGCGCCTCTGTCATGTTCGCATTTTACAAACGTCGCGTCCAACCCATCCAGCAGCGCCATCACCTGGGATTCAAGTACACAGGCCCCGCTGATCCTTCTCGCATGTGCGCAGAGGATTTGCCAGATGAAGTCGCGCTCCAGCGAGTTCAGCGGGTGCTGCTAGACGTGGACGCCGTGCCGTACGTGCCCACATTGTTTTCCGCACGGAATCCGCCCAAACCAGTAAGTATTCGACTTCTTTTTGCTGAAGATAACCGCTTTTGCTTCGTTACTTAACTGAAGAACTTTCTGCAGGGACACACGGAGCTGTACCGCAGCTACCCGCCGCGACCTGACGTCCCCCGACCGGACCACCTCCTCCCCTCTACTGCCGCTGAAGCCAAGAGGGCTCGCCTTGCTGCAGCTCAACGCAGCAGCGAGTCCACCGAAGGCGTGGGCTCGCAGGCAGGAGAAGGAGCCGAAGGAGAAACGGGCCGGGACAACTCCTCCGAAAAGAGCATGGAGTTGACCGGCGCTTTGCCGCCGGTGCCACAAGGCCATCGACTGGTGCGCAAGCGCAAGGCGCAGGAACTTGAATCCACCGGGTAAGAGTCTATCGGTTTGTTGTAATGCGGTACCTTAATTCTGAGTCGTACTTATGTGTAACACCCTAAGGTAATTTTCCCTAATTTTAATGAATTTATTTGGGCGTAAATAAAATTTCCAGGGTTTTCTCTAATTTATCTTGCATTCAAAGTAATTTTATAACACAAGAAGATAAAATTTATTATAGGATCAACTTGCTTGTGCATTCATGCTGGCGCATGGTTTTATTTGTGTTGAGTGTATAGGGTTTGAATTCAAATTTAGTTGAATTCAAATAGTTTTGTTTGAATGGTTTGAGTGTAGAAGGGGAAAAAGAAAAGAAGGAAAGGAAGGAAAAGAGAAAAGGCAGCCCAAAACCCCTTGGCCCAGCCCAGCTCTCCTCTTCCCTTCCATTTCTCCCGCCTGGGCCACGCTGGCCCACTCCCCTCTCCCTCTCTCTCTCAAGCCCCCTCTTCTTTTCCCTCCCCGCGTGGGCCGGCCCGGCAACCAGCCCAGCACCCCGCGCGCTCCCCTCCCTCTCTTTTCCTCTCGCTGGCAGCGTGGCCCCGCGCGTCAGCTCCTCCGTCCTCCTCTGTTCCCCTTTCCTCCCCGGCACGCAACGGCTTCCGAAATCCCCGGCCGCCGTGATCCAGCTCTGGCCCACACGCCAAGGTGGCCGCCGCCCTACATAAGAGGAACCCCTACGCCCTAGTGCCCCAGAACTCTAACCCTAGCCGCCACCGGAGACCCCAGCGCCGCCTCCTTTTCCCCTCCGCCACGCAGACGCCTCGGTCTCACCGTCGACCGGCCGTTCCGTCGCACCCCGGACCACCACATTGCCCGCAAAAGCTCCCCCTCGCCACTTGGAGGCTTCCTGAGCCCAGCATTTGTGCCCCGAGCCTCTGCACCATCGGGATTTCGCGAAGAAACCGCCGCTGGTGAGCTGTGCTGCCGCCCCAATTCCCTCATTGCCAGCCGGTCTCGGGCTGCCCTAACCCCTGGTTACCTCCGCAGGGAGTTCCCCGACCGATCCGTGCGTCCAAGGGACCTCGAGCCCCTCTGCTGTAGCCTGTCCGCGAGCGCCGCCGTTCTTCCTCCGCCCGGCCATCGTCGACGTGTACCCTGCACGGCAGCTCCCGCCACCACAAGCCCCTGGTGAGCAACACATCTCCACTCCGGCCCTTCTACGTTAGTTGTCGAGGACTGTAGGCTCATTTGGGTGCAGAAGCGCGTGCACGCCGGCGTTGTCCGCCGCACAGTCCACCCCCGTTTAAAGAAATTGCAGTTAGGTCCTGTTTTTAGCACCGGAGCCCCTTGAGCTTCCTGGAAATTAGGTCCGCAGTCCATCCCTGGTGTTTTTGCGGGTTAGATCTCGGATCTAGCCTTTAATTATATTTAGGCCCCTGGTTTTTGTGCAGAACCCCCTGGTTTTCCTGTTTTCTTACAGAAAGGCCCCTGGACCTTGTTTTAGCCCTAGATTTCGCGTCTTAGCTCCGTTTTAGTTGATTCTTGCGCCCACGCGATCGTTGTAACGCGTAGAATAGCTTTAGGCTAGTTTTTTGTGCTGTTTTGATGAAATGTTGTACTGTTTCTTATATTTTGTTCTCGTTGCATGTATGTGTATGTGCTGGACCCTGTTTTGGCGTTGCGATCGTGAGTAGACGCGGAGCCTTTGGACGAGTACCAGAAGCCACCATCTTCTGAGCAGTTTGAGCAGCAGCAAGAGAACCTTGAGGAAGGCAAGTATAACATGAACATCCTATCATCTTTAAATACAATTTCATACTGCATTTAAATTCTGTATGCCTATAAGGACTTCCTAGCCACCTTATCCTTATATATATACATCCTTGGGTTGCATTGTGGTTAGTTTTGCTAGGTGCTGCGCTCTCACCTATGTTGCTCCTTTTTAATTAAATTTGATTAATGGATCTATGCAACTTGAGCCTGAGAGTGGCCCTCTATGTTGTGTGCTTGAGCGGCTCACGTCTCTTAAAATATGTTTTTGTTAGAAACATGGTTTAGGGGGCCAGCACGGTGCTTAGTGCTTGGTTGGCTACTCTCCATAAGGACCGGTTCATAGAGCGACAACCTGGGATAACCGCGCAACCACAAGACTGGAATGGGACGGTCTTGACTTACTAATTAGGTCATTTTGGTTTGGGAGTAACTTACCTGCGGGGCAAGAGGGGTGGTAAGCTTCTATGGCCCTCGCGCAACGAGGCTTGGTCTGTGCTGTGTGTCTTGTACCCCCTCGAGGCTTGCTCCATAGTCGCTGATCCAGAATCCTTAGCGGTTACACCTTACCAATGTGTCCTTTGTAACGGTCTCGTAGTGTGCTTGCTAGTCATCTCACCTAAGGAAGTGTGATGGACAACTAGCGTGGCTCACGACTTGTGGGTAAAGTTGTGCAACCTCTCGAGAGTGTAAAACTGGTATACTAGCCATGCTCACGGTCATGAGCAGCCCAGATCCTCCGTCTGATTAGTTGGGTTGTTCTCGGTGGTTTGGATGGTTCTCAGTAGTTCTTAATTAATATTGATTAATTTCTTATGCAATTCGGGTTTATGGTAATTCACCCACTTGTAGCAAATCGTTTCAATAAAATTTGCCAAGACTAAAAGCTAATGCAGTTGAGTCAGCCAGCCTAGAGCCTCATAGTTTGTGTTATACTTGTTGAGTACTAGTTTGTACTCACACTTGCCTCTCTACTCTTCTGTTCTCTTGGATATCTTCGACTGCTGCTCAGTGCCCGGCAACGTGGAGGACTACGTCAGCGGCTTCGACGACTTCTAGTCGTTTGTCTCCCAGTCGATGTCCCTGTGGCGCCCAGCTCTACATGTATCTCTTTTACACTTCCGCACTCTTGAACCGATTCTTGATTCGGTTGTAATAAAATAATTCATTTACGGTTTATGTTATTGTTATTCGTGATATGTTTTATGATATCTTGATGATTCTGTTGTATATATGCGTGACTTGATCCTGGCGCATATATGATTGCTCGACTTATGTTCTTTATAAATCGGGTGTGACATTATGACATCCTCCTGTAGTCCTTCCGCGTCCCTCGCCCGAGCCGGGCCCGAAGAAGAAGAGATGAGCCCCCCGGCCGCCGCCGCCGTCACCATCGCTGTGGCGGGGACCACGCCACAAGCTGGTGAAACCCCGCCGCCAGTAACGGGGACGCCGCGTCGGGCCGTTCGAATGAAGAAGGCCATTAAGAAGAAATCTGTACTGTAAGTCTGCCTCTTGTTGCACTGCAAATGATTTGATTTTTCTACTTATGTGTTGACTAACTTCGACTTCATTAGTGCTGCAAGTGCCGCGGACCTCCAGCTGACGCCAACTTCGACTGCCCCAGACCCCGGGTCCTCGACCCGGGAGGAATCATCAAGTGCTGGGCCAGTCGCCGCTGCGTCGGCCCCCAAGGCATTGGCCCCCGAAGGGTCAGGGCCCGCGGAGCCAGTCCCTGGGAAAGACACAATGCTGAACGACCTGCCGCCTCCCGAGCTCCAACAAGTCGAGGCCGTGGCCAGTGGCGAGAAGCAGGTCAAGGCCCCTGGCGCCGCTCCAACGGATGGCGCAGGTGAGCATCTGACCACCCCGGCTAGCTGCCGGGATCAACACGCTGTATGCTGAAAACCTTTGTGATTGCAGGTGCGCAGCAGCTGACAACTGAAGAAGTCGTGGGCACCTCCGGGAGACCCGATGAGCCGCAACTGGCTGAGTCAGGCTGTCAGGATGCCATCGCCGCCGACCTGGCGGGTGACCAGCTATTGTCAGACGGCAACATAGAGATCCTCAAGAATGCGCATGACCTTGCCATGGTGAGGCCTGAAGACTGTACTGCCAGAGAATATATCGAATTGCTTATCTAGACTTCCCCTTTTTGCAGAGTATGATCGCTCACTCCCGGAAGCAAGCAGAGGAATTTAAGGCCATTGCCTGCGACCGCAAGGAACTTGCTGTTCTGAGGAGGCGCCTTGACAATGAAGAGTCGGAGAACGTGCATCTCAGGGAGGTCAACGCCAAGCTCCAGCAACAACTCGAGGAGTAGAAGAAGGAGCTCGAGGCGCATAAGGAGCAGCTCAGGGAGCAAAAGAAGGCGCACCAAGGTAAACCGTTGCTTCCCTCAGGTACTTTGCACTGTATGACTCACCCTGGGTTCTGAAAAGCTTGCCACCACAGAGCTTAGGAGAACCTTAATGAGCAAAGAAGAGATACTTACTGACGTGAAGAACCTGCTGTATCACCGTACAGATGACGTTGAGAGGATGCAGAAGGTGATTGGCGACACTGAGCGACAGTTCGTCCACAACCTTCAGCGAATCAAGACGCTAGGCGAGGAGCTCGAAGACCTCAGGGGGGCCGCCCGGGAGCTGGTGGACGTGGTGGATCCACCAGGAGAAGTCGAAGCAAACCCCCGGACCCTACTAGAGCGTCTTCGTGAGGCCTCAGAGAAAGTAATGAAGCTCCTGTCCGAGGCACCTGTCACGTGTGTCAACAATGCCCTCGCAATCGTGAAGTCCTTCCTGCCGGGCGCGAAGCTGGAGATATTTGCCCAAGGCATGGCGGCGGACTGCACCGAGGAGCAATTCGGCAGATACCTCGTAGAGGCCCAACCTGTATCAGAACACATAGTTCAAGGTGTAATGCATGATTAGGGTAGTAAAAACAAGTATTCGCTTCCTTGTATATATATGGTTTCCTTTGATATCTCTACTTGTGTATGTGCCTAGGCTGGGTTGGCATCCCAGCTCACAAGGCGTAAGTAGTAGACGCTACCCTGGATGCAACGACCCTAAAGGTAGCTAGGACTCGTCTAACAGATTAGCCATAACTCGATCGAGCAGGTCTAAACTTGTTAGGAAGAAATGCGAGCATCATCGCGCATTTGCCATGCTTAAGGCAGAGCTACTCCGAGTGCATTGACTCTGGACGTAGTCACGGTCGCTCCTTATATGAGCGTGCTTCACAAGTTAAGTGGGATCCGGACGGATGGATCGGACTTGTTGGGAGCAAATGCGGGCATCACTGCTGTTGTGCTGTGCTCTTGGCAGAACCGAGACTACTCTGGTACGACCACACAGGATGTAGTCGAGGTAGCTCTTTATATGAGTTTATCCAACAACCTGGGTATGAACCAGTCGAATGGATCGATTGTGTTGGGAAAATGTGACTGCTGTCATGTGTGACCATCCAGGGTCGCGGCGAAAACTGATATGGAGCGGATTTGATCGGAGAAGAGGGTTCCGTCGAAAAATGAAGTCGATAAGTTATGAATGTGGCCATAACCTTCGTATCATTCACGACAAGTAGTCGATTTACACAAGTGTTTGCACATGACCACGGCCATCGTGCGCCTGTGAAGGAGTGTATAACCCGAATATTGTGGCATACAGCCTCCAAATTGTTTCGAGGAAAAGAGATCTTCCACGCCCCCGGGGATTCGGATATCACCGAGTATTTTCTTATGGGTAGAACTTGCGCAGGTTCTGAATGTTCCAGGAATTCGGGATGTCATAACCCTCGGGACATTGTAGTCGATATGACCCTGGTCGTGTGACCTGCTTGACGACGAACGGTTCTTCCCATCTTGACTTGAGCTTGTGCAGGCCGGATTCGTCCTGAATGCGACGCAAAACCAAATCACCAATGCTGAACGACCGCTCCCTAACGTTGCGATCATGATATCGACGGATCCCCTACAGGTATCGGGCTGACTGAACGAGAGCGGTGCAGCGAACTTCTTCCATAGAATCGAGCTCTAACTGCCTCGCCTCGTCCGCCTCACCTTCGTTATACATTTCGACCCTGGGAGACTTCCACATGATGTCAGCTGGTAAAATAGCCTCAGATCCGTATACGAGAAAGAAAGGCGTTTGCCCTGTGGCTTTGGACGGTTGGGTCCGAAGCCCCCAGACGACATGTGGCAACTCATGCACCCACTTGCCTCCCTTTTTGCTGTTTTCATCATATAATCTCTTCTTGAGGCCGTCAATTATCAAGCCGTTCGCCCTTTCAACTTGTCCATTGGCCCTTGGGTGTGCGACTGAGACATATTTAACTTCGATGCAAGCATTCTCGCAGAACTCCCAGAACTGGTTCGCCGTGAAGTTTGATCCCAAGTCCGTGATGATGGTGTTGGTGAAGCTGAAACGATGCAAAATATCTGAGATGAAGTCGACGACCCGATCTGGCGTGAGCTTGGCTATCGGCTTGTACTCGATCCACTTAGTAAACTTGTCGATAGCCACCAGAACATGGGTGAAACTGCCTGGCACCGTCGTGAAGGGCCCGATCATGTCAAGACTCCAACAAGCAAAAGGCCAGGATGGTGGTATGGCGATGAGGCTGTGGGCTGGAACATGCGTCTGTTTGCCGAAGAATTGACAATTTTGGCACTTGCGCACGAGATCCTCCGCGTTGGTCACTGCGGTGGGCCACCAGAAACCAGTCCTGTATGCTTTCCCCACCAGCGTTCTTGAAGCCGCATGGTTGCCGCAGACGCCTTCGTGGATCTCCCGCAGTATGTCGTAACCATCTTCCTTTGTGACACACTTCATGAGAACTCCTGACCGAGCGCCACGCCGATAGAGCTTGCCGTCGACTAGGATGAAGCCCTTGCTTCTTCGAAAGACGCGTGCCGCTTCTGCGCTCTTGGCATCGATTCCCGCTGGTAGCTGTTGATCTCGAATGAAGTCAATAAAAGCCTCTCGCCAGTCCCCTTCCAACACCATAACCTCTCGATCGGGTTGTTGGGGACCCACGTCGATGGTTACCTGCGGAGAAGACTTGATGGATGGCTGCTTGAGCTCCTGGACGAAGACTCCCGATGGGACCTGGGCACACGTGGACCCCAGTTTGGACAGGATATCCGCGCCGACATTGTGCTCCCGCAATACATGATGAACCTCCAGGCTGGAGAAATTGCTTTCCAATTTGCGCACTTCTTGTGCATAAGCATCCATTGTCTCCTTGTTGCAGTCCCATTCCTTGTTGACCTGCTGAACAACAAGAAGAGAGTCGCCATATACAAGTAGTCGCTTGATCCCTAGTGATATCGCCAAACGAAGCCCGTGAAGCAAAGCTTCATACTCGGCTTCATTGTTGGATACTGCACACAGGATCTGAAGGACATATTTCAACTGTTCACCTCGTGGAGAAATAAGCAGAACACCAGCGCCGCCGCCGTCGAGCTTGAGGGACCCATCAAAATACATGGTCCAGTGCTCTGGCTTGTCCACTGGGGTTGGGACTTGATTCTCCCCCCATTCAGCCATGAAGTCGACTAGAGCCTATGACTTGATTGCAGTGCGTGGCTTGAAGTCGATTGACAAAGCCCCCAGCTCCACTGCCCACTTGGATATGCGCCCCGTGGCATCTTGATTATGAAGAATATCCGCCAGCGGGAAGTCCGTGATCACAGTGATCTTGTACTCGTCGAAGTAATGGCGTAGCTTTCTTGATGTGATTAAGATTGCATACAAGAGCTTTTGAACAGCTGGATACCGTACCTTGGATTCGGAGAGGACCTCGCTGACAAAGTAGACAGGCCTCTGCACTGCAAACGCATGGCCTTCCTCGCCTCGCTCGACTACAATAGCACTGCTGACAACATGGGTTGACGCCGCAATGTAAAGTAGTAGATCCTCCCCAGGCAACGGTGCCATAAGGATCGAAGGTGACTGAAGGTGAGTTTGCAAGTCTTGTAGAGCCCGCTCGGCCTCCTCCGTCCATTGGAACTTGTCTTGGCATTTTAAGAGCTTGAAGAAAGGTAGTCCTCTCTCCCTGAGTCGGGAGATGAACCTGTTCAGGGCCACCATGCAACCTGTTAACTTCTGCACATCCTTGATTGTGGCTAGAGCCTCCGTATCAGTGATGGCCGTGATCTTTACAGGGTTGGCTTCGATGCTCCGGTTGCTGACGATGAACCCGAGCAATTTCCCTGAAGGTACTCCAAAAACCCACTTGGTGGGATTGAGTTTCCACCGAAATCTACGCAGACTGCTAAATGTTTCTTCCAAATCTGCGATCAAGTTATCGGAATCCCTAGTCTTGATGACCACGTCATCCACATAGGCCTCAACATTCCGGTGCAGCTGATCCGCGAAGCACATCTAGATCGCACGCTGGTATGTTGCTCCTGCATTTTTCAACCCGAAGGACATGGTTTTGTAAGCATATGTCCCGTACGGGGTGATAAACGCTGTCTTGATTTGGTCCTCCTCCTTGAGCGCGATCTGATGATAACCTGAGTAACAATCAAGAAAACAGATAAGGACACAACCAGCCGTCGAATCAACGACCTGGTCAATATGCGGGAGCCCGAAGTGATCCTTTGGGCAGTGCTTATTGAGATCGGTGTAGTCGACACACATTCTCCATTCGTTGTTCTTTTTCTTTACAAGAACGGGATCCGCTACCCACTCTGGATGGATTACTTCTTTAATGAATCCAGCCGCGAGAAGTTTAGCGATCTCCCGTTTAATAGCCTCACATTTGTCGTGGGCAAACCTTCGCAGGCGTTGCTTTTTGGGCGTAGCCTTCGGGTGTACATTCAAAGCATGCTCGATCAACTCCCTGGGCACCCCTGGCATATCCGCTATTTTCCATGCGAATATGTCTCGGTTAGCCCGAAGGAAGCTGACGAGCGCGAGTTCCTATTTATCACCTAAGCCCGCACTGATGACAGCGGTCTTAGATGAATCTCCCTCCTGAAGCTGGATCGTCTTGAGGGCCACATCATAAGTCGACTGGATGCTCGACTTGCTAGCCTTCTTGGAAGGAATCTCCAGCCCGGACTGGGAGAGCTGCTGCGCGGCCGCGAGTACTTCTCCCGAAGCATCTGGCACGCGAGTAGTCGAAGTGTATTGGATCGCCTCCTGATTGCAGTCGTAGGATTTCTTCAAGTCGCCACGGAGGGTGAGTACTCCACCGAGTCCTGGCATCTTAAGAAGCAGATAGACGTAATGCGGCACTGCCATGAACTTGGCAAGTGCCGGACGACCCAATATGGCATGATAAGAAGATTCGAAGTTAGCTACTTCGAATTTGATGAACTTGGTACGATAGTTCTCCCACGTGCCAAAGGTGACTGGGAGGACCACCGTACCCAGCGGATGTGCCGCGATACCTGAGACGATGCCGTAAAAGGGAGACTTGCTGGGAGCCAGCATGTCCTTGAAATCCAGGCCCATTTTCTTCAAAGTGCTGACGAAGATGAGATTGAGCCCACTCCCGCCATCGATGAGGACCTTGGTGAGCTTGACCTCCGCCACCACAGGATCCAGGACCAAGGGGAACTTACCGGGCTCTGAAAAGCTCGTCCACTGGTCGTCACGGGAGAATAAGATGGGGACCTCCAACCAACGGAGTGGTCGTGGTACCGCCGGCTCGATGGACAAAATCTCCCGGAGAAGCAGCTTCTGATCCCGCCTGGAACCAAAATCCTCGTCTCCCCCGAAGATGACGTTGACAACCTTTGAAGCGTCTTGAAACTTTAGGTTGCGCCCGTGATCCTCTTGATCATCATCCTCGGGTTCTTTGTCAGCAGGCTTCTTGTTCTTCTTTCCGCCACCGGAATTGCTGAATGTCCTCCGAAGGTGATAGCAGTCGATGGCGGCGTGGCTGGCACCCGGATGCCATGGGCACTTCTTCTGCAGGAGCATCTCGAACTCCTTCTACGTATTCGACTTCTTGCCCCACCAAGGACGATCGATAGCTGCGATGACATCATCTGGCTTTCGTTTCCGCGGTGGACCCGAAAAGTCCCGCTGGCCTTTGTCGTTGCGGTTGTCGTTTGGGCGCCGCAGATTGCTGTCTTGACACCGCGGAAACTGCTCCCGCATCTTCTCCTCCTGCTCGGACCAATCGTGCATCATATCACGAAGGCCCGCAACAGTCTTCGGCCTGTTCCACCCAAAATCCTGTATATGCCCGGGTCGGTGATGCCGTTGTAGAAACAATCGATGATGTCGTCCTCCGAGATGTTGGCGATGGTAGCGCGAACGTTGAAGAAACGACGTGTGTAGGACCGCAGAAGCTCATTACGTTCCTGGAAGTTGTCGATGAAGACTTTCTTGAGGCGTTCCCAGGAGTCGATGGAGTTGCTGTCGAGGCTTTCCAGCCATGTGAGCGGCACAGGGTCCAAAGCCATCGGAAAATAGACGACTTTGGTAATGTTCGAACCCCCTGCAACCTCAATGGCCGTGGAGTAGCAACGGAGCCACTGCTGAGGGGCTTGCTTGCCGTTGTACTTGGTAATGCCAATCGGTTTGAAGCCCTCTGGATACTTGTAGCTGCTGAAACGAGCAGAAAAAGCAGGTAACTGGTCGCTACAGTCAGTACCTTCAGTTTCGACTTCTTCGCGGACCTTGCGCCTGGAGGAGATCACGGTCCGCGCGTCGCGACCTTCATTGATGTGCTGGCGCAGATCCTCTGGAGGAAGTCGATGATTGGCCTATCGCGGTTGACCCCCTTGCGGTGGCTGCCGCCTCCCGCCATCGGCCTGGCTCCCGCGAGCGTTGTCGTTACTGAGCTGGTGTTGAGGACGGCCGCCAGCCGTTCGGCTGTGAGCCTAGCTCCAGCTCTCCCCCACGCACTCCTCCCTGATGGTGGACGCCGGGTTGTGCTGATCCAGCTGGATCCAGGCCCTCTGTGCATAAAGGAGCGCCTGACGCACCTCCAGACCATGGCTGCGCTTGAGGATGGCCGTTACCCTGGCGATGTTGGCCACCAGAGTCCTGAAACCCCGCTTGCTTACGGCGGCAAACTCAGGCTCGAGCTCGCGATGCATAGATCACCTTCGCTCGTTAGCCCTCCTCCGCCGGATTGCGCGGGCCCTGTTCCTGGCCCTCCGCGCCTCACGATCGGCGTTGTTCTCGTCACCGGCGTTGGCCGTGATCTCATCTTCGGAGATCGCTTCAAAGTTGACGATGGGAAGGTCCCCACCGTCCTCGCCTTCTTCGGCCATTAGCACCTGGCGGGAGGAAAGCTCATGAGAGCTTTCGTCGACTAGTTCAGTCGACCCTTCCGCCGCGGTGGCCAATGGCCTGCCTTCTTGAAAGGGCAAGGGCTCGAGGTGAGCCACAAGTCGACCCTCTACCTCGAGTAGATTGGAGAGCATCATGCTCCTCCAGTGCACAACGCGGGCTTCCGGCAAAGAGGTGACCACCAGATCACCGATGCCGGAACAACCCGAAGCCCCCGGACACGCGGTGGCTTCAGACTTTCCGTCCTGGAGCAGCAAGTCCAGGTCCTTCTCTAACATGGAGAGGGACCCAGAGACGTTGGCCTCCTGAAGATCAGTGGCCAATTCGCACAAGCCGAGCTGAGATCGGTTATGCAGATCCCTAGATTGGAACAAGTCCAAACTAGGGGAAGTTGTCGCAACACCAGAAGAAGTCAAGACTGGAGCAGACTCCATCTCGATCTGTGCTGCAGAGGCATGAAGCGGCAAGTTGTCGAGCCCATCGACGAACTTGTCAAGGTCGCTGCGAAGATCCGCAACGGGAGTCTTTGGCTTCATGTCGACGAGGAATCGCCGAAAATTGCCCACACCATCTGCGATGCAGACCCATGAACCAAAGACGAATGTTGTACCCTGGGAGGGAACTGACCTGATGAATTTGAACGATGCCATCGAGCTCGCCGGTGGATCTCCGACGCGTTCCCTGTCACACCCGATTTATAAGAACATAAATCGAGCAATCATATATACGCCAGGATCAAGTCACGCATATATACAACAGATTATCAAGATATCACAACACATGTCACGAATAAAAGCGTATAAATTATAAAATGAATATCTTTATTACAACTGAATCAAGAATCAGTTCAAGGAATGCGGAAGCGTAAAATGAATACATGAAGAGCTGGGCGCCACAGGGACATCGACTGGGAGACAAACGCCTAGAAGTCGTCGAAGCCGCTGATGTAGTCCTCCACGTTGCCGGGCACTGAGCAGCAGTCGAAGATATCCGAAATAGAACAGGAAAGTAGAGAGGCAAGTGTGAGTACAAACTAGTACTCAACAAGTATAACACAAACTATGAGGCTCTAGGCTAGCTGACTCAACTGCATTAGCTTTTAGTCTTGGTAAATTTTATTAAAGCTAATTACTACAAGTGGATGAATTACCATAACCCAATTGCATAAGAAATTAATCAGTATTAATTAAGAACTACTGAGAACCATCCAAACCAAACCACCCGGGGAATCTCCCTAATCAAAGGTTGATAACCCCACTAATCAAAAGGAGGATCTGGGCCGCTCATGACTGTGAGCACAGCTGATATATCAGTTTTACACTCTCGAGAGGTTGCACAACTTTACCCACAAGTCGTGAGCTACGCTAGTTGTTCATCACACTTCCTTAGGTGAGATGGCTAGCAAGCGCACTACGAGACCATTACAAAGGACCATGTTGGTAAGGTGTAACTGCTAAGGTTTCTGGATCAACAACGATGGGGCCCACCTCCGGGGGTACAAGACACACAGCACAGACCAAGCCGGAGGAGTAGGGACCATTGAAGCTTACCACCCCTCTTGCCCACGCAGGTAAGTTACTCCCGAACCAAAACGACCTAATTAGTAAGTCAAGACCGTCCCATTCCAGTCTTGTGGTTGCGCGGTTGTCCCAGGTTATCGCTCTATGAACCGGTCCTTATGGAGAGTAGCCAACCAAGCACTAAGCGCCATGCTGGCCCCCTAAACCAAGTTTCTACAAAAACATATTTTTAAGGACGCACAAACCACTCAAGCACACAGCACAGAGGGTCGGCTCCAGAATTAAATTGCATGAGATCATTAACAAATTAATAAAAAAGGGCCAGGTGTGTTATAGCGCAGCAACCTTGCACAACTAACCAAAATGCAACCCAAAGGATATATAAAGGATATAAAGTGGCTAGGAAAGTCCTTATAGGCATACAGTATTATAATGCGGTATGAAATTGTATTTAAAAGTGATAGGATGTTCATGTTATACTTGCCTTCCTCATACTCTCCCGGCTGCTGCTCGAACTGCTCGGAAGATGGCTGCTCCTGGTACTGCTCCGGTGGCTCGACGTCTACTCACGATCGTAACAGCAACACATGGGCCACACATGCACACACATGCAAACAATAGCAAAATGTAAGAAACAGTACACCAATACAATGGAACAGCATGCCAAACTAGCCCAGAACTATTCTACGCGTTACAATGATCGCATGGATATAAAGAACACCTAAAACGGAGCTAAAATGCGAAAACTACGCTTAAAACAAGATCCAGGGACCTATTTGCGAGAAAAACTGGACTACAGGGGGTTCTGTGCAAAAACTGAGGGCTAAAACCTAATTAAAGCATAGATTCAGGGGCTAGCGCGTGAAAACACGCGGCATGGACGGCGGGCTCAAAATCTGGAAAGCTCAGGGGCCTAAACGAATAAAACAGGGCTTATCTGCAATTTCTTTTGAACTACCCTGGAGCGCGGGTTGTTTTCAGAAAAACCCGAGGGCTCTTTAGCAAAAAGGAACGGGGTAACTTCTGTTCTGGGTCGTTGGATCATCATCTAATGGCTCGGATTAGATCTGTTACGCGAAGGGGTACGCGCGGGCCTCACCCGTTGGATCCCGATCCTACGCCCCGGACTCTCTCTACTCTTGATCCAATCACGACCGCTGGATCGGAGATGGACGGTCCAGATTTAAACTGGGGGCGAACCGGTATCCTCTGATCCGGACTCTTGGATTTTGATCTGGCGGCCCTAATTTATCTCGGCTCGATCTAATCGTGGGCGTCGGCTCTGGATCGGATGGCTGGGGTGCTAGGGCGCTCGGGCGGCGGCGCTGGTCGCCGGAGTTCGGCTCCCGCGGCGGCACTACGCCGGCGATGGCCGATCTCGGCCGTCCGGCCTTCATCCGGGACGATGTCAAGCCTGGGAGGATGCCGGCGGCACGTGCAATGCATCTGGGCGATCAGTGCGGTGGATTGGGGCTCGGGTCGGTGATCCCCACGGCGAGGCGGCTCGGGGTCACGGTGGCAGGGGGATGCGCACGCGCAGAGGGGGAAGAGGGACAGGAACGGCGTGGCGTGCTCCTTACCACTCCGGGGTGCTGCGACGACAGTTGGAGGCCGGGGATCGAGGGCGCCGGTGTGGTGTCGTGGTGGCGTAGGAGCTCGGTCGACGGTGGCGGCTCCAATCCGAGGGCGGTGCAGCAGCGCAAAGCCAAGGGGAAAAAGGTTGGAGAGATAGATGCGGCTGAGGGGGAGCGCGAGAGAGCTGCGGCTAAGAAGGGAGGAGTTGGCAGCCTCGGCGTGCGGGTCAACCGAGCTGCCGCTTCTCACGGGCCGTTGGGGCCTGTCCTGATCCGAACGCGGCGCCCTTCTAGAAGAGTCTGGGCGCGGGGACCAGGCCAACGCGTAGCTCGGCTGGGCATGGCACAGAGGAGATGGCCCAAGGGTGTGGCAGCGCGGGCCACGGCCAGCGGCCAAGAGGATGGACCGGCGGAGGAAAAACAGAGGAGGCCGCGAGGGGGAAGAAACGCCCGACCGGTGGGACCGGCCTGGCAGCGGAAGAAAGGAGGGAGAGCGGCCGTGGGCGGCTGCTCGCGTGAGGGAGGGGCTGGCTTGGGCTGGGCCGCGGGAGAAAAGAGAGAGAGAGAGAGAGAGAGAGAGAGAGAGGCGCTGGGCTGGGGAAAAGGTGGGTCGGGGCGTGGCCCACGCGAGGGAAGAGAGGAAAGAGGGGAGAGAGCTGGGCCTCGGGTGGCCCATGCGGGAGAGAGGGGGAAAAGGGCCCGAGGGGGAAAAGGAAGGGAGGGAAGTGGGCCGGGCTGAGAGAGGGTTGGGCTGCTTCTTTTCCCTATTCTTTTCCTTTTTCCTTTCCACACTCAAACCATTCAACCCATTCCATTTGAATTCAAACAAGTTTGAATTCAAACCCAACACAAATAAACAATGCACCAGCATGAATGCACAAACAAGTTGACTCTATAATTAATTTTATTTCCTTGTGTTATAAATTGCTTTAAATGCCACAAAATTAGAGAAAAAAACCTTGGAAATTTCATTTGAGCCAAAATAAATTCATTAAAATTTAAGGAAATTACCTTAGGGTGTTACATTCCCCTACCTGGCGCACCAGCTGTCGGTGTTTGACCAACTTCCCACCGAGGGGTATACCCAAGGTGGTAAGTTTTGGGTGAGGAGACGCCGAGATTAGGAACTCGATGGTGCAAGGAACACAAAGCTTAGACAGGTTCGGGCCGCAAGATGCGTAACACCCTACGTCCTGTATGGTGGTTTGTATTGCCTTTAGTGTAGAATGACCTAATGATCTTCTGTTTTTAAAGGGTTACAAAGATACCAACCAACACTAGCTAAGGAATCGTACCAGAACATATCTCGAGTAGATTCCCTCTGTATCGGTTAGCCTTATCTCCTATTTAAACGGAATAAATAAGAGATAAACAGAATGAATAAGAGATAAGGTGAACTTAATCTCTTAGACCTCTTTAAACTACGTCATGTACCCAGTCCCGTGGCCCCGAGTCTGACACTGGCGACAAAAATGATGCCGATCGTGAGGCATGAAGGGCCAGGAACAGAGTCCGCGCAATCCGGCGAAGTAGGGTCAACGAGCGCATGCGATCTAAGCATCGTGAGCTAGACGCCGAATTCGCCGCTGTGAGCAAGCGGGCTTCAGAACTCCCGTGGCCAACATCGCCAGGGTAACTGCCATACTCGAGTGCAGTAACGATCCAAACCTGCATCTAGCACTTCGCTACGCGCAGAGGGCATGGATTCAGCTCGATCAACAAAACCCGGCATCTACCATCAGAGAAGAACTCGTGGGCGAAAGCCGCAGCTAGGCTCACAGTCAAACGGCAGGCGGCCGTCCTCAACCTCAGCGCAGCAGTAACAACGACAACACTCGCGGGAGTCAGGCTACTAGCGAGAGGCAACAGCCACCTCCGGGAGGCAACCCGCGACAGGCCAATCATCGGAATCCTCCAGAAGACCTGCACCAGAGAATCAATGAAGGACGCGATGTGCGATCCATAATTGATTCTAGGCGCAAAGAGCATGAAGTAGCTGAGACAGAGGGTACCGACTACAGTGATCGTTTGCCAGCGTTCACAGCACGGTTCAGCAGTTACAAGTACCCTGACGGTTTCAAGACGATTGGGATCACCAAGTATGATGGCAAGCAAGCTCCTCAGCGATGGCTACGTTGTTACTCCACCGCCATTGAAGTTGCAAGAGGCTCCAACATCACCAAGGTCATCTACTTCCTGATGGCTTTGGACCCTGCGCCGCTCACGTGGTTGGAGAGCCTCAGCAACAACTCGATCAACTCCTGGGAGTGGCTCAAGAAATGAAGCGTCCCCCATCAGGGTAGACTTAAAAGTGATGCTTTATCAGTCCCAGGAGGCTGATAACACTTTTATTACATCAGATGGTACATCACCGTACAACTCTACGCGGTAATGGGCAGTGAAGCGCCACTATCACGAGGATTACCACTAAAACCCACACTACTACACTAGCTACAAAAAGAGGGTCATCAGAGTCTTGTGCCATGCGGAACTCCAGCGGTGGCCCTAACCACAGGCAAGACTGGGTGCAGGATGAAACAATACTCGACGTCTTCGGGGAGGTAGTCTGGATCGTCTGCTGTAAAAAGTAAGAATGGGGTGAGTACAAACGTGCTCAGCAAGTCCAATCACACCCACGGAGGGGGTTATAACAGAAACCAATGCACAGGACAATCCAAGGATAAGGTTATGGTTCAGTTGCGGAAAACTCGGTTGTATGCATAGGTTCGTTTAAAAAAACATTTTTCAAAACAAGTTTTTCTAGTACCAAGGAGCACGTGATGTTGACCCACACAGGATCCAAGTTTTAAGCTGCTACCGGACTCCCCGTCCGCCGTAGCCCATGGCACAACTGCCAGACACTTTCTAAACAACCCACACCAGTCCAACCACTCCCAGAGAGAAACACTAGTTATGTGACCACACCATAACTTGCCCAATACCGTGGGCACGGCTATTCGAATAGATTTATAACTCTGCAGAGGTGTGCAACTTTACCCACAGGTGGGGTACCACAGCACGATCACCTTAGTGTCGGTGCAGATCCCAACAAAGCCATTATCCACCTTAGCTAGACCTGACTAGCCACCACGGAATCCATCAAGGGGTCATTCGACCTATCTCCGAGGTTTAACCTGGGCATAAGTCACACAGAGCTTATCCCTTCCCCTTGATTACCCGTTGCTCTCAGCCCTCCTGATGGCTATCAGTCTAACTAGTGGGATTTAAGCTAAGCCGTTGCTCATACAACGGTCAAGTGGTTTGCACGACAGGAAGCTAGGTGAGACGACACATCAACTCGGTCCTTAGGGGTGACAGGATGGATATCTCCCTCCCTTGCTCAACCACACAGGTACGAGCACACCAACGGCAAATCACATAGAAATGCCATCCATCCCGTCTAACTCGTCTTTCTAAATCACATTTTATCCCTCCCACACACGCACACATTTTCTTTATAAAGCCAGGTGGTCAAGGAATGGTTGTCACAAATCAAGGCGTGGCTATCCTACCATGTTTTCAGCAAATAAAACACATGCAATTTCATAAAACAGGCCAATGGGTTGTGTTGATAAAAACTAGGATAGAAACATGCATCAAAGGGCGGGATTGAACTTGCCATCATCAAACCCTTGCGGGAGGTCCTGATCGAAGCACTGTCCCTTGGGTTCGGGGTCGTAGAACTAGTCCTCATTCACTTGATCACAGTCGGGACCTTCCTCGTTCACTCCGTGTCCTACGACGCAAACAAACAGGCACACAATCAAGCGAAAGAACTAAAAGCTTTTATCGTTGGGCTTGAATCGGAAATAATTTAGTTATGGAGATAGGGGTAATATTTTTGGGTGGTTTCTTAATGGCATAGTTAGAACTATACTAGAAAGGGCGTGGTAAAGTTTCGGGTCGATCGGAGATCGTTTGGCGCATAAAATGACGAGTTAAAGAGGGTTCGGGGGTTAACAGGGGTCCAGGGGCTCATTCGTAAACAATTATTAAATAGAAAGGACTTGGTTATAATTTCTAGAAATATTTGGGGCATATTAGAAAGAGGTAGGGGTTTATTTGATATTAAGTTTACATGGTGGAGGCTAGTTACTTGAATAAATAAAGGTGGAAGGGCTTTTATACAAGGTGACGCATGAGGGGGAGAAATAGAGGGAAAGGGGGGGGGGTCTTTGGGCAAAATGCCCTTCTCCTTCCTCTTCCCCGCACAGAACAGAGGAGAGGGGGGGTGGGTCCTGCGCCGACCGATTCTGGCGGTCCAGGGCTCGATGGCGGCCCGGAATGGGGGGCAAAGGGAGGGGAGAAGGAGGGGGCCTGATACCCGGCCTCACCTCGGGCCGGGGCGGCGTGAGGAGGCCGGACGACGGGAGCGGGTGGTGGCGGCGCTGGTGGCTCAGCGAGGCGGCGCTGGGAGCTTGGGGAGGGGGTTCGCGGTGGCGAGGGCGGTGGTGGTGGCCGGGAGCTGCGCGAAGGGCCGATTTATAGGGGAGTAAGGCGGTGGAGGGGGTGGCCGCGACGGTGGCCGGTACGGAGCGCCATTAATGGCGCTTCGGCCGTTTGTTTGCGTCGTGACGAGGCATGCGGCGAGGGCGTGGGCGTCGAGGCGTCGTCGGGCACGTGGGGGAGATGCGAGCACAGGGCGATGGCGGGATGCGGCAGGGGAAACAGTGGCGGGCGGTGCGGCAAGCGACGGGCGGCGCGGCCACGCGCGGCGAGGCGCAGGCCAGGGCGGGGGCGCAAGCGGCGGGCGGCTCTCCGCTACTTTTTCTTCTGCTTCTTTTATGAGTGCGGGTCCAACTAGGGCACATTCTCCAACCTCCGACCACATTAGGGGAGTCTTGCACTTCCTTCCATAGAGGGCTTCGAATGGTGACATGCCCAAACTGGCTTGGTAACTATTGTTGTACGAGAATTCTGCATAGGGCAGACTCTGCTCCCAATCCTTTCCATAGGTCAGGACGCATGCTCTCAGCATATCTTCCATAACCTGATTTACCCTTTCGGTTTGACCATCCGTCTGTGGGTGGTATGCGGAGCTGAAATCTAACTTGGTGCCCATGGCTTTATGCAGGCTTTTCCAAAACCTAGAGGTGAATTGGGTTCCTCTATCTGAGACAATTCTGCTAGGCACTCCATGTAACTTTACTATGTTCTCCACATAAAGCTTTGCCAGCTTTTCTCCACCGTAATTAGTTCGTACGGGTATGAAATGAGCCGATTTAGTGAGTCGGTCCACTATTACCCATATGGAATCGTGTCCCTTCTGTGTTCTAGGTAGACCCACTACAAAGTCCATTCCTATCTCATCCCATTTCCAAACTAGAATGGGTAGGGGTTGCAATAATCCTGCTGGCTTTTGATGTTCGGCCTTGATCCTTTGACAAGTATCACAATGAGCCACAAATCGTGCAATATCCGCCTTCATTCCATTCCACCAATATTTTTGCCTTATGTCCATATACATTTTGGTGGATCCTGGGTGGATGGAGTAGGCCGAGTTATGGGCTTCGTCCTTGATTATCCGCCGGAAGTCTCCATTCTGGGGTACACAAATCCTATTCTCGTACCATAACGTTCCCTTATCGTCTACTCTGAAACCCGGTGCTTTGTTTTCTCCGGTTTGTTTGCAGATCTTTATTAACTCCTGATCCGAGCTTTGAGCCTCTCTAATTCTATCCTCTAGTGTTGATTGGATGTTCAGCACATGGCTGGAACCTTGAGGAACAATGTGCACATTTAATCATGCCATTTCCTCACGCAGATGGTCATCTTTGGGTCTATAGGATTTCTGGCTTAAGGCATCGGCTACCACGTTCGCTTTTCCGGGGTGATAATGGATTTCCAAATTGTAGTCCTTAACCAACTCCAACCATCTTCTCTGCCTTAAGTTCAAATCCGGCTGGGTGAAGATATACTTCAGACTCTTATGGTCGGTGTAAATCTCACACTTATTTCCAATCAAGTAATGTCTCCAAATTTTAAGGGCATGCACTACGGCTGCAAATTCCAAATCATGGGTCAGATAGTTCTGCTCATGAGTCCTGAGTTGGCGGGAGGCATATGCAACGACTTTCCCGTCTTGCATCAGCACACACCCTAATCCTTGTCGAGATGCGTCACAATAAATGACAAAATCCCGATGAATGTCCGGTAGGGTCAGCACTGGGGCGGTTGTCAACCTTTGCTTCAATTCTTGAAAACTTGTTTCACAAGTTTCTGTCTAGGCAAACTTCTTATCCTTCTTAAGAAGTTCCGTCATGGGTCGGGCTATCTTGGAGAATCCCTCAATAAATCTCCGATAGTACCCAGCTAATCCAAGAAAACTTCTGATTTCACTAACATTCATCGGTCGCTGCCAGTTGGAAACGGCTTCGACCTTCTCTGGGTCCACTGCTACGCCTTCCGCGGTCAGAATGTGACCAAGGAAAGCTACTCTCTCCAGCCAGAATTCACACTTGCTAAACTTGGCATATAGCTTATGTATTCTCAGCTTTTCCAATACGACCCGCAGATGTTGCTCATGTTTCTGAATACTCTTAGAGTAGATAAGTATGTCGTCGATAAAGACTACGACAAACCTATCCAGCTCGTCCATAAATACTTTATTCATGAGGTTCATAAAATAGGCAGGGGCATTGGTTAGTCCGAAGGACATTACGGTGAACTCAAACTGCCCGTAACGGGTGACAAAAGTTGTCTTAGGGATGTCACTTTCTCTAATCTTGAGCTGAAAATATCCTGACCATAGGTCGATCTTGGAAAAGTACTTGGCCCCTTTTAGCTGATCGAAAAGGTCATCAATCCTGGGGAGGGGGTACTTATTCTTAATGGTAACCTCGTTCAGTGCTCGGTAATCTACACACAACCTCATACTCCCATCTTTCTTCTTAACAAATAGAACTGGGGCTCCCCATGGCGACGAGCTTGGTCTGATGAAGCCAATTCATTGCAGTTCTTCTAGTTGCTTCTTTAACTCCGTCAACTCAGAGGCTGCCATCCTATAGGGTCTCTTGGCTATAGGGGAGATTCCAGGGATAAGGTCAATGACGAACTCTATATCCCTGTCCGGTGGCATTCCGGGAAGTTCTTCAGGGAAGATATCAGGGTATTCGTTTACTACCAGAACTTCTTCTAAGGACTTGGCTTCCATGCTAAACACCATTGGGTTAAGCCCACTTTCCTGGGTATGGCAGGTTACTCGTACTCCTTCGGGGTTTGTTAGGTGTACCACTTTGTCAGCACAGCCGATGAGGCCATTGTGTTGGCTTAACCAATCCATTCCAAGGATCACGTCTATTCCTCTAGCCTTAAGTACTACCAAGTCTGCTAGAAATTCTACCCCACTTAAATTGATCCTTACCCGTGGATAACCTAGTTGACATTTGATGTCGCCTCCAGGCGTCCGGGTTAATAGGGGTGTTTTTAGTAGTACTGTAGGTATTTTGTGTTCTTCCACAAAACTTGAGGATATGAACGAGTGCGATGCTCCAGAATCAAACAGTACTGTTGCAAGAGCTGAGTTGACTAGGTACTCACCGAGCACTACGCCCTGAGCTCCTTGAGCCTCCTGCGTGTCGGTGTGATTGACGCAGGCTCGTCCAAATGATTGCTGGGGCTGCTTCATCTGCTGACTGTTGTCGTTGTTGCGGATGGGTACTCGGTTGGCAGCGGTCAGGGCTGGTCTGGGTCCATTCACCGTGTTGGAGAAGGCTGATGTAGCCGGCTTATTCTTGGCATAAGGGCAATTGGCAATGAAATGCCCTGTCTCACGGCAGTTAAAACAGGCCTTAACATTGTTGTTGTCGGAGGCGACCGAGCTTGCATTGCTCTACTGGGCCCTCATGGTACTCTGGCTCCTAGGCTGTGTGTTAGGGGCCCGTGGTTCTGTCACTTGAGACTGAGTCCTATACTGCATTGGGGCCTGAGATCTCGGTGCAGTGTAGCTGAAGTTCCTCGGTTTTTGGAAACGGTCCTGTTGGCGGGCCTTACTTTTCAGGAATTTGCGTTTGTTATTCTTCCTCTCTTCGGTCTTGGCCCTTTCCGTAAGGATAGCCTTGTTCATCAGGGTATTGAAGTCAGGATAGATCTGAGGGGTAAGCAAGGTCCGGAGTTCTGGGTTTAGTCCCTTCTTGAACATGTCTTGTTTCTTGTTGTTGTCGTTCACTTCCTCCGGTGCATATCGGGCCAACTCTATGAACCGGTGAGTGTACTCTTCCACCGTCATGCTTCCTTGCTGCAGTGCGCGGAATTCATCCACCTTGTGCTTCATGGTGGCCAAAGGGATGTGATAACAGCAGAACTCCTTCACGAATTCCTCCCAAGTGATGGTAGAGGCATCCTCGGCTGCGGCACAATAATTTTCCCACCAGGCTAATGTTGTTCCGGTGAGTTGGTGGGCTGCCAGAAGGACTTTGACTCGGTCCTGGCATTCAAACGGTTCGAGTTTCCTCTGAATTACTCATAACCAGTCGTCTGCATCCAAAGGGTTGCAGGATCCGGCAAAGGTGGGCGCTTGGTCCTCAGAAAGGCTGTCAGCTTGTCATTCATGTTCTGCCCTCGTGGTTGTCGGTTAACGAGGGTGTTGGCCAGTGTTTCCAATATGAGGGTCTGGTTGTGGATTATCTTTGCCAGGTCTCCGAGGGGTGGGGGTGGTGGTAGTTGCTCTCCTCCTTGATTTTCTCCTCGGTTCTGGCTTACTTCCTGTTCTCCCTGAGGAAGATTTTGTCCAACAGGCTACGCTTCTGCACCAGCGGCTGCGGGGTTCCGGCTACGGGAGGCCCTCGCGACGCTCCGGGGAGCCATCTGTTGATTGGGTAGAGTGGGGTTACGATTATATGATGTTTAAGTTGTTTAATTTGTATATAAGGCAGAATCTACCTCCTGCCAGTAGTCACATAAACAAGCAGCACACAACAAACCAGTACACAACATCACAAACAACAAGCACAAACAACTTCATTACTGCAAGGGGGGTACAGCTTGGGGGTAAGACTAGGTCTCGTACTACTCGTCCGGGGTCAGGCCTGAGGGCACAACTTAAGCAAAAGCGGCTGGGGACACATCGCTAGGGTGGCGTCGGTTATTTTACTCGCGGGGCGTGCCTTCCTCTGGGGCGGGGAGTGTGAGTAATCCTTGCTCGCCGTTCTCTGGATTTCCATTTGCCAAAGGTTGTGCAGCACCATCTCTTTCCACGGTGGTAGCAGAACCTTCATAGTTCTCGGATGGGGCTGGTGAGTTTCCAAAGAGTGGTCCCCATCCTATGACAGGTGTCCCGAGTAAAACATGGTCTTGTCCAATTGCCGGGACTGGTGTCCCACTTCAGGTCCATTCTTGCATACGCCGGTCTCGGGCCTGCCTGAGGCTCTCTTGGGCGACTGCTTCGCTGCTGACCGCGGCTGCGGCTCTTGCCTCGGCTTGGGCTGCTCGGATCTGTTGCAGTCTTACTGCGAGTTCTGCTTGTTTGGCTCGATGGGTCTGCTCTCTCAGAAGGTTGGCTTGCTCATCAAAGAGCTGGTCCAAGGCGGCTAGATAAGTAGCCACTTGGTACAGAGGGCCTTCTTCATGGCAACGTCATTCCAGACTTCTCATGCGTGCTTCCCAAACTGGGGTTCTGATGGCCGGCGGGAAGAACCTCACTGGTGTGGGGGCGAGGTGTCTTTCAAAAATCCGGCATAAATAACGGAGTGCTTTTCTAACGGCCAAGGGGTAGGTGTCCTAGTGCCTAAACCCTGTGGCAGTCACTCGCCATGGCTCGATGTCGGGGTAGCGGTTGCCCCTGGCGATGACCAGGATCACCCTGCAGCGGAGGGTACCATGGTGTTCGTACTCTCTGCTGTAGTACCTTGGGCGTTCCGTAACGCCAAGGCTCTCCAGGGCGTCGATCAAAAGGCTGGGAAAGCCAGGTGCTGCTTGGCAATCGCCCTGGGTCCATCCTTCCTCAACCATCTGAAACAAGGACAGGGTAAACAATCTAGCACAGGTACGAAAGGAAGTAGATAACATTTATTATTGCAACATGGGGGTACAGTTTTGATGGATACGTGGTTATTAGGGTAGGGTTCTGGCTTGGAGTGCTACTCCTATCATGGGGATTCTTCCCCGATTCTGATAGGACACTTCTTTATTGGGAGGCACCGATCCATCACCTCATCTTCGGTCTGAGTACCTTTATCCCAATGGGTTTCCTCGGGTTCCTCTTCTTCCTCTATCCATCCACCTATTCCTCCGCAGTTTTCGTATTCCTGCATCTGGGCTTGGAGGGCGGCTAAGGAATATTCGACGCGTGCGGCTCTTATCTGTTGTTCTTCCAGTTCCTGGGTTGCCTTTTCTGCCCTATGGATTAGCTGCTTCAGTTGTGCCGCCTGTTCGCGGTAGAGTTCATCCAAGCCGGTAAGGTAGATGGATATGTGGGAGACCGTATCTTCTAGGTCTTCTTCTTCTCTTCCGAGTCCTCTCATCCGGGCAATCCAAGTGCGTCCTCTCCCTTCGGTGGGTGGGAAATATCCCATAGGAGTCCGCTGAAGGTAGTGCTTGTAGATCACACGCAGTCGTCGCAGGGCTTTACGGGCGGCCTTTCGGTAAGTGTCAGGGAAGCGAAAGCCAGAGGTGGAGATGAACCAGGGGTCCACATCAGGGTAGCGGGTGCTTTTTCCCACGAAGACCATCATATCGCACCGAAGGATGCCCTTGGAGGTGTATTCTCGGTAGGCATACTCTGGTGGTTCCATAACTCCGATGCGTTCCAGGCTGAGTATTAATAACTTAGGAAGGCCGGGCTCTGCGTGGCAGATTCCGTCAACCCATCCATTGTCAGCCATCTGGAACAGGGCAAGAACCAGTGGTGAGTGTTTGCGCAGGAAAGGAGCTAAGTCAAAACAAGTCCTGGGGCCTAAAAAAGGGTCTCGTTTCTAGGGTCACGTCCTACGGCCAGCCTATGGCTCTGATACCACCTGAAGCGTCCCCCATCAGGGTAGACTTAAAAGTGATGCTTTATCAGTCCCAGGAGGCTGATAACACTTTTATTACATCAGATGGTACATCACCGTACAACTCTACGCGGTAATGGGCAATGAAGCGCCACTATCGCGAGGATTACCACTAAAACCCACACTACTACACTAGCTACGAAAAGAGGGTCATCAGAGTCTTGTGCCATGCGGAACTCCAGCGATGGCCCTAACCACAGGCAAGACTGGGTGCAGGACGAAACCCTACTCGACGTCTTCGGGGAGGTAGTCTGGATCGTCTGCTGTAAAAAGTAAGAATGGGGTGAGTACAAACGTACTTAGCAAATCCAATCACACCCACGGAGGGGGTTATAACAGAAACCAATGCACAGGACAATCCAAGGATAAGGTTATGGTTCAGTTGCGGAAAACTCGGTTGTATGCATAGGTTCGTTTAAAAAAAACATTTTTCAAAACAAGTTTTTCTAGTACCAAGGAGCACGTGATGTTGACCCACACAGGATCCAAGTTTTAAGCTGCTACCGGACTCCCCGTCCGCCGTAGCCCACGGCACAACTGCCGGACACTTTCCAAACAACCCACACCAGTCCAACCACTTCCAGAGAGAAACACTAGTTATGTGACCACACCATAACTTGCCCAATACCATGGGCACGGCTATTCGAATAGATTTATAACTCTGCAGAGGTGTGCAACTTTACCCACAGGTGGGGTACCACAGCACGATCACCTTAGTGTCGGTGCAGATCCCAACAAAGCCATTATCCACCTTAGCTAGACCTGACTAGCCACCACGGAATCCATCAAGGGGTCATTCGACCTCTGTCCGAGGTTTAACCTAGGCATAAGTCACACAGAGCTTATCCCTTCCCCTTGATTACCCGTTGCTCTCAGCCCTCCTGATGGCTATCAGTCTAACTAGTGGGATTTAAGCTAAGCCGTTGCCCATACAACGGTCAAGTGGTTTGCACGACAGGAAGCTAGGTGAGACGACACATCAACTCGGTCCTTAGGGGTAACAGGATGGATATCTCCCTCCCTTGCTCAACCACACAGGTACGAGCACACCAACGGCAAATCACATAGAAATGCCATCCATCCCGTCTAACTCGTCTTTCTAAATCACATTTTATCCCTCCCACACACGCACACATTTTCTTTATAAAGCCAGGTGGTCAAGGAATGGTTGTCACAAATCAAGGGGTGGCTATCCTACCATGTTTTTAGCAAATAAAACACATGCAATTTCATAAAACAGGCCAATGGGTTGTGTTGATAAAAACTAGGACAGAAACATGCATCAAAGGGCGGGATTGAACTTGCCATCATCAAACCCTTGCGGGAGGTCCTGATCGAAGCACTATCCCTCGGGTTCGGGGTTGCAGAACTGGTCCTCGTTCGCTTGATCACAGTCGGGACCTTCCTCGTTCACTCCGTGTCCTACGACGCAAACAAACAGGCACACAATCAAGCGAAAGAACTAAAAGCTTTTATCGTTGGGCTTGAATCGGAAATAATTTAGTTATGGAGATAGGGGTAATATTTTTGGGTGGTTTCTTAATGGCATGGTTAGAACTATACTAGAAAGGGCGTGGTAAAGTTTCGGGTCGATCGGAGATCGTTTGGCGCATAAAATAACGAGTTAAAGAGGGTTCGGGGGTTAAACAGGGGTCCAGGGGCTCATTCGTAAACAGTTATGAAATAGAAAGGACTTGGTTATAATTTCTAGAAATATTTGGGGCATATTAGAAAGAGGTAGGGGTTTATTTGATATTAAGTTTACATGGTGGAGGCTAGTTACTTGAATAAATAAAGGTGGAAGGGCTTTTATACAAGGTGACGCATGAGGGGGAGAAATAGAGGGAAAGGGGGGGGGGTGGGTCCTGCGCCGGCCGATTCCGGCGGTCCAGGGCTCGATGGTGGCCCGGAATGGGGGGAAAAGGGAGGGGAGAAGGAGGGGGCCTGATTCCCGGCCTCACCTCGGGCCGGGGCGGCGTGAGGAGGCCGGACGACGGGAGCGGGCGGTGGCGGCGCTGGTGGCTCGGCGAGGCGGCGCTAGGAGCTTGGGGAGGGGGCGCGCGGTGGCGAGGGCGGTGGTGGCGGCCGGGAGCTGCGCGAAGGGCCGATTTATAGGGGAGTAAGGCGGTGGAGGGGGTGACCGCGACGGTGGCCGGTGCGGAGCGCCATTAATGGCGCTTCGGCTGTTTGTTTGCGTCGTGACGCAGCGTGCAGCGAGGGCGTGGGCGTCGAAGCGTCGTCGGGCACGTGGGGGAGATGCGAGCACAGGGCGATGGTGGGATGCGGCAGGGGAAACAGCGGCGGGCGGCGCGGCCACGCGCGCGGAGGGCGCGCGCGTGCGCGCACGGCGCGGTGAGGCGCGGGCCAGGGCGGGGGCGCAAGCGGCGGGCGGCACGGGCGCGGTGCGCGCGTGGGCGCAGGCAGCCGAGCACAGGGGCACATGTGCGCGCGCGAGGGGAGGGTGGTGTTCGGGAGCAGAGGAAGGGGAGAGGAGAAGAGAGAGAAAGGGAGGAGGAGGGAAAAGGAAGGAAGAAAAGGGAGGGAAAGTAAAGTAAAAAAAAGAAAAGGGTAGGAAAAGAAAAGAGAAGGAAAATGAGGAAAAGGAAAGGGAAAAGAAGAAATGGTGGAAGGAAAAAAAAGGAAAGAGAGAAAGGGAGAAAAAAGGTGTCGCGCGCCGGCGATATTCGCGGCGGCGACTGCGGCTGGTCGGCCACGCGCTCGCGACATTCGCACGCTGCGCGAGGAGAAAAGGGGGAAATCGCGTCGGCGCTGATCGCGGAAAGGCGGTCGCGCGTGGTCGACAGACCGCCGAGCGGTGTGGGATGGGACGGCGACGAGGGAAAAGAGGGCACTGATATTGCAAAAAGGGGGGGGGGGGTGGGCAGACAGCTGGAGTCGGGCATCAGAATGGCGGCGAATCCAGGAGAGGGTCAGGGTTTAGGGTTGAACGAGCTTTGACGATGAAAAGGTTTTGAACAAAAATATCTTAGCGTGTAATTTAATTTTGTAAATTTTCAGGGCGTCACAAGAAAGTCTTCATCGACAACGTCCAGGGGGCGATCACCCATGCAGGTACTCATCATGACCTTGCTCAATGTAAACAGGAACGTAACAAGCTCCTATGGTCGCATACACATCGTTTCTTCGATGTGCGCGCCACCATTGCGAATATCTCGGAGGAAGACATTATCGACTGCTTCTACAATGGTATCACCGACCCAAGCATCTATAGAGACTTTGGGCAGAATAGACCGAAAACTGTTGTAGGACTTTGTGACATGATGCACGACTGGTCCGAGCAGGAGGAAAAGATGCGGGAGCGGTTCCCGAGGTGCAATGACAGCAACCTGAGGCGCCCAAACGACAATCGTACCGACAAGAGCCAGCGGGACTACTCGGGTCCATCCCGAAAGTGTAAGCTAGACAACCTCATCGTGGCTGTGGATCGTCCTTCACGAGGCAGGAAGACTACGACATAGGAGGAGTTCGGAAAGCTCCTGCAGAAGAAATGCCCATGGCATCCAGGTGCTAATCATGCGGCAATTGATCGCTACCACCTCCAGAGGACATTCAGCAATCCCGGTGGCGGTAAGAAGAACAAGTCAGTGGACAAAGAGCCCGAAGAGGATGACCAGGGGAACAAATCGAACAACACGAAGTTCCAAGATGCTTCTAAAACCATCAATGTCATCTTCGGAGGTGATGAAGAATTCAATTCCAGGAGGGAACAGAAACTGCTCCTCCGAGAAATCATGTCCATCGAGCCGACGGTACCATGACCACTCCGGTGGTCGGAGGTCCCCATCTTGTTTTCACGTGACGATCAGTGGACAAGCTTCTCGGAACCCGGCAAATTCCCCCTGGTTCTAGACCCAGTGGTGGCAGAAGTCAAGCTCACCAGAGTACTCATCGACGGTGGAAGCGGTCTCAACCTCATCTTCGCCAGCACTCTGAGAAATATGGGCTTGGACTTAACGGACATGCTCATCCCAAGCAAGTTTCCTTTCTACGGCATTGTCCCAGGTAATGCAGCGCACCCACTTGGCATGGTGGTCCTTCCATTCACCTTTCGCATGAGGGAGAACTACCGCACTGAGTTCATCAAATTTGAAGTTGCCAACTTTGAATCTTCTTATCATGCTATATTGAGCAGACCGGCGCTGGCCAAATTCATGGCAGTGCCGCATTATGTTTATTTACTTCTCAAGATGCCAGGACAAAGTGGGATACTCACTCTCTGAGGTGACTTGAAGAAGTCATATGATTGCAACCTGGAGGCCATCTAGTATGCTTCGACTACGCGTGTGCCAGATGCTTCAGGAGAAGTATTCGTAGCCGCGCAACAGCTCTCCCAAGCCGGGTTGGAAATCCCTATGAGGAAGGCCAGCAAGTCGAGCATCCAGTCAATCAGCGACGTGGCCCTCAAGACGATCCAGCTCCAGGAAGGCGACTCATCTAAGACCACCGTCATCGGTGCAGGCTTAGCTGAGAAATAGGAACTCGCACTCGTCAGTTCCCTTCGGGCTAACCGAGACATATTCACATGGAAACTAGCGAATATGCCAGGGGTGCCCAGGGAACTGATCGAGCATAGTTTAAATGTACATGCACAGGCTGTGCCAAAAAAGCAACACCTTCGAAGATTTCCTCAAGACAAACATGAGGCAATCAAACGGGAAATAGCTAAACTCCTTGCGGCTGGCTTCATTAAAGAAGTAATCCATCTAGAGTGGGTAGCTAATCCCGTCCTTGTAAAGAAAAAGAACAATGAATGGAGAATGTGCGTTGACTACACCGATCTCAACAAGCATTGCCCGAAGGATCACTTCGGGTTACTGCGCATTGATCAAGTTGTCGACTCAACGGTGGGTTGTGTACTCCTCTGCTTCCTTGACTGCTATTTGGGGTACCACCAGATCACGCTCAAGGAGGAAGATCAAATAAAAACCGCGTTTATCACCCCGTTCGGGACATATGCCTACAAAACAATGTCTTTCGGGTTGAAAAATGCAGAAGCAACCTATCAACACGCAATTCAGATGTGCTTTGCTGAGCAGCTACATCGGAATGTTGAGGCCTACGTGGATGACATGGTCATCAAGACCAGGAATCCCGATGACCTAATTGCAGACTTGGAAGAGACGTTCGATAGCCTACGCAAGTTTCAGTGGAAGCTCAACCCAACTAAGTGCGTGTCGGAGTACCATCAGGGAAATTGCTCGGATTTATCATCAGCAACCGGAGAATTGAAGCCAATCCTGTGAAGATCACGGCCGTCACTGATATGGAGGCTTCGGCCACAATCAAGGATGTGCAAAAGCTAACAGGACGTATGGCAGCTCTGAACAGGTTCATCTCCCGACTCAAGGAGAGAGGACTACCCTTCTTCAAACTCCTGAAATGCCAAGACAAGTTCCAGTGGATGGAGGAGGCTGAGCGGGCCCTGCAAGAGCTGAAAAATCACCTACAGTCACATCCGGTCCTTACAGCACCACTGCCGGGAGAAGATCTACTACTTTACATTGTGGCGACAACTCATGTTGTCAACAGTGCCACTGTAGTCGAGCGCAGCGAGGAGGGCCATGTGTTTGGAGTGCAGAGGCCCGTGTACTTCGTCAGCAAGGTACTCTCCGAATCTAAGGTACGATATCCGGCAGTTCAGAAACTTTTATATGCAATACTGATCACATCGAGAAAGTTGCTCCATTACTTTGATGAGTACAAGATCACTGTGATTACGGATTTCACGTTTACGGATATTCTTCACAATCAAGACGCCACGGGGCGTATATCAAAGTGGGTAGCGAAACTGGGGGCTTTGTCAATCGACTTCAATCCATGCACTACAATCAAGTCTCAAGCTCCAGTCGATTTTATGGCCGAGTGGAGAGAGAATCAAATTCCAACCCCAGTCGACATGCCAAAGCACTTGACCATGTATTTCGATGGGTCTCTTAAGCTCGATGGCGGTGGCGCTGGAGTCTTATTTAGTTCTCTGAGAGGCGAACAACTAAAGTATGTCCTCCAGATCCTTTGGGAGGTATCCAATAATGAAGCCGAGTATGAAGTCTTGCTTCACGGGCTGCGTTTGGCGATATCACTAGGCATCAAGCGACTACTTGTATACGGCAATTCACTTTTGGTTGTTCAGCAAGTCAACAAAGAGTGGGACTGCAACAAGGAGATAATGGACGCCTATGTACAAGAAGTGCGCAAGCTGGAAAATAAATTTTCTGGCCTGGAGGTTCATCACGTGATACGGGAACATAATGTTGGCGCAGACATACTGTCCAAGCTAGGATCCACCCATGCACAGGTTCCTGTGGGAGTTTTCGTCTAGGAGCTGAAGCAGCCATCCATCAAGTCTTCCCATCAGATAACCACTGATACGGGCCTTCAAAAGCCCAATCGGAAGGTTATGATGCTTGGGGAGGACTGGAGAGAAACTTATATCAACTTCATCCGGGACCAAAGGCTACCAGCTGGGATGGACGCAAGAAGCGCAGTGGCAGCTCGTGTCATGCGCAGAAGCAAAGGTTTTGTCCTAGTTCACAATAAACTCTACCGCCGTGGTGCACGTTCAGGTGTGCTCATGAAATGCGTCATGGGAGAAGATGGTTATGCCATACTGTGGGAGATACATGAGGGCATATGCGGCAACCACGTGGCTTCAAGAACACTAGTGGGGAAAGCATACAGAGCTGGTTTCTGGTGGCCCACCGCAGTATCTGATGCTGAGGACCTCGTGCGAAGATGCCAAAACTGCCAATTCTTCGGCAAGCAATCTCACGTCCCAGCTCACAATCTTATCACCATACTGCCATCCTGGTTGTTTGCTTGTTGGAGCCTTGATATGATTGGGCCCTTTACAACGGCGCCAGGTGGTTTCACCCATATATTGGTGGCTATCGACAAGTTTACCAAGTGGATCGAGTACAAGCCGATAGCCAAGCTCACGCCAGATAGAGTCATTGATTTCATCTCTGACATCTTGCATCGCTTCGGCTTCCCGAACACCATCATCATGGACCTGGGATCAAATTTAACAACTAACCAGTTCAGGGAGTTCTATGAAAATGCATGCATCGAGGTCAAGTACATCTCCGTTGCACACCCAAGGGCCAATGTGTAACAACCTAGGTGTTAGTTATAGCAAGGCAATAGGGAAAAATGTTGTGTATGGTTTAAATTGTGTGAAATTTGAGTGAAGTTACGAAAATAAGGGTATTTATGTAATTTCACAAAATTATAAGTCCTTTTATGTAAGTAGTAGAATTATAAAAGTAACTTTCAAAGTTACTAAAGGCTAAAATGTAAAACTGCAAGTCATCATGACCAGTCATAAATGTTTGCAGTTTAGTCCAAAATTACATAAAATTCACATTACTAAGGACAAAAACTTTAGTAAGTTTGAGTTGAGAGCAAAATTGTAAAATAAAGCAGTATTCTTTAGGTTTCTTGATGAGGACATCACTCCTATGGATATATAAGAGGTTCCTTCGCTGGACATTCAAACCATTCAAGCTCCAATCACAAGAGCTCGGGCGCGACAATTAAATTTAGAGATGAGCTCGCTCCTAAGCGTTTCTGTTAATAATTGTGAGAATGGTTTGCTACCTAATTTTTACAATATGATTAGGAACCAAGGAGAGGCCCAGGGAACACATGGAGAGGAGCATGGAGGTGTGGAGGAGCAGCAAGGGCCGCCAAGCCACATGGAGACCCAATCCAATTTAACTTCGAGTCCACCTCGGAGTCCAGGAGCAGCCTGATGTAAATTGGACGCCCAGGCCACATCCGAAGTTCGAATTCGACGATCCACATATGGACGGAAAGATAATTTCATGGAGCTTCTATTGGCGTTGGTTTCAGGTCCAAACACCTTCTGAGTCGTCGGAAATTGTCTGAGGAAGTTGGCATCCAGATTCTGTTCCGGTGCTGCGACATCGTATTTTGCCTTTGGGCCGTGTATCTTTGTTGAGCCCATTAGGGGCGCGTTCAGGGGGAAGCCACGCCCCTATTCCCTATATTTCAGTAGCCGCCGCCCTCAGTAGGGTTCGGGTTTTGCTTTAGATCAATCTGTCTTTGAACAGTCGCCGTCTTTCGGTTTGTAGAACCCCAACTTTCGAGCTTAATAAATCATCTGCAGTTGTCACTTTAATTTGAGTGCTGCGTTTCTTTCGAGTTCTTGCTTGTGTTCTTCGTTTCGCAGGCAGGGATTAGCCTTCTCAGTGAGGTCAACCGGATTGTGGCTACGGTTGATAACTAGAGGAGTTGTGGTGCTAAGATTGCGGGGTTCGAGTTGCTGACTTGAAGCCGGATCGGTGTGTCGCATTCCGACCAAAACGAGTTTTCCTTCACCTGACGGAAGATCGGGCACCCCCGTTCATATCAAGTGGTAATCAGAGACTCAGGTATTACCATCAGGCTTACCCTAGTTTAGTTTGTTCTATCGTCCTATAACTCCAGAAAATTGCCATACAAAAAAATATATTCCGCTGTCCTAGACCCTTGTTGGCCTTTGCCATTTCGTTTCAAGACTCGCTTTGTTCAGTTTGTGTCCGTGGTCGAGTCGTGTTGCTGGTTTAGGGTTTGTCTTCATCGTGGTTCAACCGCACCGTCGCTGTGTTTTTGTTTCCGCCGCTATCCCATCCACCATTACCCAGATCCCAAGTCGATCCATCCCATTACTCGACTTGCCCTCGCTAGCCGCCTTGTGTGAACTCTCGCCGCGCTAGCCCTAGATAGGTTGCGAGCCGCCTTGTGCCTTCCGCCTTGCACCGCAGCCCCCCTTGGATTCATCAGGCGATTACCCATTGCGCATACCAGGGAGAATTTGTGCCCTAGCTGCTGATCTATCTGCCGGGTTGTGTCTTCGAAAAAACATAACTTGAGATACCTTCCATAAAACAGGCATAACTTTTCGCTCGGTTCTCCGTTTTGGCTGAAATTTTTACAGGAGCTTTGCCGGTTAGGCCGATCTCAAAAAATTCAAAAAAATCAGGAAGATAATTAAAAAATTCAGTTTCTGTCCAGCACGCTTTTCGGCATACCTATTTGATTTTCTGTAGACCACATCTGATCTCTGTTTCAGGTGAAACTTGGTGTGGTTCCTATTCTGGTGTTGCTTGTGCTGAGAAAAATATCAAAAAAAATCATTGCAAAAAGAAAATCGAAATCAACTAGGCTTTGCACTAGTGCCTTTTTGGCATTGCTAATACAATATTTACGGTACTGCCATTCTGATTGTTCTGTGAGTTTCTTCCATTGTTCTTTGTTCCAACTTGTTGTGCTACACATAGGACACGTCTTAGCCAGCAATTGTGACTTGTACTTTGGATATTTATTGAACTTTGCTCTCGATTTTGTTCCACATACACATACATATTGTGCCTATCCTACAGCTCCATATACATACACTTCATCTCAGTGCAGCGAAGGACCCTTGCAATCTTGGTACCCTCTTTTCACAGGTTTTTCACCATCCACCGGTTGTACCATCCCACTGCTTGTGTTGGTAAGAACTTAGTAAGAACTTGGTAAGATGCGTGTGAGGGTGTGATTCCACCAACAAACCCACCTAGTTCATAGGGTCTTTTTGTTTCACTAACCATGCCGGACGACAGGCCTGTTTTGTCTAGTGAATTGCAGGCCATGATGGACGAACTCAAGGAGTTTTTCGCTAAGGAGATAAATAAGGTGGCGCAAGACATCCAAGGGGCCAATCATACGATTGAGGGGGTGAACAAACGCCTCTCTACACTGATGGACAGGGTTCAACATCTTGAAGTCAACCCTTCCAAGAGCAAAGACGACGATGATGACTGGCTAGAGGATGATGATGACATCATTTTTGGGTCTGATGGCGAGCCTGATATGGCTAAGACTCGTGTGGAGAAGGTCCATCGTCAACGTCTTCGCAAGAATAAAAGAGGTATGGGAGGAACCAAACATCGGCGCACTACAGGTAATGATGATCCTTATGCCAAAGTCAAATTTACCATACCTTCTTTCCATGGTCGTTATGATGCAGAGGAATACTTAGATTGGGAGATGACTGTTGAACAAAAATTTGCTTCCCATCTTGTTCCTGACCAACATAGGGTTAGACAAGACACTAGTGAATTTAAAGATTTTGCTATAATCTAGTGGCAAGAATGTGCTCAATTAAATATACAACCTGGTTCATGGGACGCGCTTAAGATAGCAATGCGTGATCGTTTTGTTCCTGCATCTTATAAACGTGATATGCGTAAGAAATTACAACGTTTAGATCAGGGTGATATGTCTGTTCAGGAGTATTACGCAGAGCTTCAAAAGGGCATGGTTCGATGTGGTGTAGTTGAGGATGCTGAGGATAAAGTGTGTCGTTTTTATGATGGTTTGAAACGTGAAATTCAGGACATTGTTGACTATAAATCTTTTACTACCACCAACCAGTTGTTCCAGCTTGCTATGCTTGCAGAAAAAGAATTGCAGGGACGACAACAACAGCAGCCTCAGAGCAGGAGCACCTCCAACAGATCCTACATGCCCAAATCTTTTACTCCCAAAAGATCTTCCACGGCGGTGTCACCAGCTCCAGCAACCACGCCCGCCGATGGTAAGTCTCGTGTGCAGGAACAGACCAAGAGTGCTTCACCAGCAGCGCGCTCTTCCTCTGGCATTCAGTGCCATCGTTGTCAGGGCTTTGGCCATGTGATTCGAGAATGCCCAAGCAAGCGGACATACATTGCCACTGCTGATGGTGGCTACGTCAGTACTTCGGATGCTGAGGACGACACTGACGATGTCCCACCTTCTAATGAGGATCTTTCATTGAGTGTGGGTGATGCGGGCTCTCAGCGGATTTGTATTGTCCACCGTGTCCTCAGTACACAATTGGGACAGGCAGACAAGATGCAACGCCATAATTTGTTCCAGATTTTATTTGTGATCCACGATCGGCGTGCACGTGTAATCATTGATGGAGGCAGCTGCAACAACCTAGTTAGTGCTGATTTGGTCCAGAAGTTGGGTTTAGCCACACGTCCTCATAAACATCCTTACCATGTTCAGTGGCTAAACGACTCAGGTAAGGTTAAGGTAAATCAAACTGCACGGGTGCATTTTTCTCTTGGTCCATATTCTGATTATGCAGATTGTGATGTGGCACCCATGGACGCATGTTCGCTTTTGTTGGGTCGTCCATGGGAATTTGATAATGATGCTGTCCACCATGGTAGAAGTAACACATACACACTTATGTATAAGGGCCAGAAAATCACTTTGCACCCAATGACCCCTGCTGAAATTGTACAAGCTGATAAAGAACGACTTGCTTCACCTGATGTTGCTGCCCCAGTTGCAACCCAGGCCGCTATTAAATTGAAAACTCATAATATGCTTGTAACCAAATCTGATCTATATGACATGGATGTTTCTACTGTGTGCTATGCTTTGATATGTAAGGATGCTTTATGTCCTATTCGTGATATAGCTAGCACTTTGCCTCCTGCGGTCGCTGACATTTTGCAGGCGTATGACGATGTGTTTCCAAATGAGCTCCCACCAGGGTTGCCACCTTTGAGAGGTATTGAGCACCAAATTGATTTGATTCCGGGAGCGTCTTTGCCCAACCGAGCAGCTTACAGGACCAATCCCGAGGAGACTAAAGAGATTCAGCGACAAGTCCAAGAGCTTTTGGACCGCGGGTATGTGCGTGAGAGCCTTAGTCCTTGTTCTATACTTGTGCTTTTGGTTCCTAAGAAAGATGGTACATGGCGCATGTGTGTAGATTGTAGAGCCATTAACAACATAACTATTCGATACCGTCATCCTATACCTCGGTTAGATGATATGCTTGATGAGTTAAGTGGCGCTATAATTTTTACAAAGATTGATTTGCGTAGTGGATACCACCAGATTCGCATGAAGTTGGGTGATGAATGGAAAACTGCTTTTAAGACAAAATTTGGTTTATATGAGTGGTTAGTGATGCCTTTTGGTTTAACTATTGCACCTAGCACTTTCATGCGTTTGATGAATGAGGTTTTACGTGCTTTCATTGGTAAATTTGTGGTGGTTTATTTTGATGATATCTTGATATATAGCAAGTCACATGAGGAACATTTGGATCATCTACGTGCTGTTTTTGACGCCTTGAGAGCGGCGAGCTTGTATGCTAACCTTGAGAAGTGCATTTTTTGCACCGATCGAGTTGCTTTTCTTGGCTATGTTGTGACTCCTCAGGGCATTGAAGTGGATGGTGCAAAGATTGATGCCATTAGGAGCTGGCCTACTCCTCAGACTATTACACAGGTGCGAAGTTTTCTTGGTCTTGCAGGGTTCTATTGGCGTTTTGTGAGAGATTTCAGCACCATTGCTGCCCCACTACATGAGTTGACGAAGAAAGGTGTTTCTTTCCATTGGGGCCCAGCACAAGATAAAGCTTTTGATACTTTGAAAGCGCGGCTTACTTCGGCGCCTTTGCTGCAACTTCCTGACTTTGGTAAGACTTTTGAGCTTGAATGTGATGCCAGTGGCGTTGGCATTGGTGGCTTGTTGATGCAAGGAGGTAAACCTGTTGCTTATTTTAGTGAGAAATTGAATGGGTCTACTCTGAATTATTCCACGTATGATAAAGAATTTTATGCTCTTGTTCGTTCTCTAGAGACATGGCAACATTATTTATGGCCTAAGGAATTCATTATTCATTCTGATCATGAATCACTTAAGTATCTTTGCATGCAAAATAAACTGAACCGTAGACATGCCAAGTGGGTTGAATTTATTGAATCTTTTCCATACATCATTAAACACAAGAAAGGGAAAGATAATGTTATTGCTGATGCCTTGTCTCGTTGTTACACCATGTTGTCTCAACTGGATTGTCGCATTTTTGGACTTGAGTCGATTAAGGGACAGTATGAACTTGATACTGCTTTTAAAGATGTGATCCTGCATTGTAAAGAGGGTCGTGCTTGGAATAAATATGTGCTGAATGATGGGTATTTGTTTAGAGCTAACCGCCTATGCATTCCAGTTGGATCCGTTCGTCTTCTCTTGTTGCAGGAAGCACATGGTGGAGGTTTGATGGGCCACTTTGGGGCCACAAAGACGTTGGATGTGTTGGCCAACCATTTCTTTTGGCCACAGATGAGGCGAGATGTTCAGAGGTTCGTGAGTCGCTGCACTACATGTCAAAAGGCTAAGTCACACTTGAATCCACATGGTTTGTATATGCCTCATCCTGTTCCTTCTATTCCTTGGTCAGATATTTCTATGGATTTTGTGTTAGGATTGCCTAGGACTAAGAGGGGGAGAGATAGCGTTTTTGTTGTGGTGGATCGGTTTTCTAAAATGGCACATTTTATACCATGTCATAAAAGTGATGATGCTGTTCATATTGCTGACCTCTTTTTCCAAGAGATTGTACGCTTGCATAGTATGCCTTCTACTATTGTTTCAGATCGTGATGCAAAGTTTTTGAGTCACTTCTGGCATACTTTGTGGAACAAGTTGGGTACAAAATTGTTATTTTCTACCACTTGTCATCCGCAAACTGATGGACAAACGGAGGTGGTGAACCGTACCTTGGGGACCATGTTGAGGGCTGTTTTAAAGAAGAATTTGAAGATGTGGGAAGAATGTTTGCCTCATGTGGAGTTTGCATACAATAGAGCAACACATTCTACCACCAAGGTAAGTTCTTTTCAGGTAGTGTATGGTTTTAACCCCGCGCTCCTATTGATATTTTACCTTTGCCTACTAGTGAGCGAATTCATAGTGAGGCTAAAGAACGTGCTGAATTTATATTGAAAATACATGAAACAACTAAGCAAAATATTGAAAAGATGACTGAAAAATATAGAGTTGCTGGTAGCAAAGGTAAGAAAGAATTAAAGCTTGAACCGGGTGATCTTGTGTGGTTGCACTTGAGAAAAGAACGTTTTCCAGATTTGAGGAAGTCTAAGTTAATGCCAAGAGCTGATGGTCCATTCAAAATACTTGAGAAAATTAATGATAATGCATACAAACTTGAGTTGCCTCCCGATTTCAGATTTGAAACCTTACTTGGGAGAAGAGGATGTGCTTGAGTCAGGGACGACTCCGATTCAAGAGGGGGAGGATGATGAGGACATCACTCCTATGGATATACAAGAGGTTCCTTCGCTGGACATTCAAACCATTCAAGCTCCAATCACAAGAGCTCGGGCGCGACAATTAAATTTAGAGGTGAGCTCGCTCCTAAGCGTTTCTGTTAATAATTGTGAGAATGGTTTGCTACCTAATTTTTACAATATGTTTAGGAACCAAGGAGAGGCCCAGGGAACACATGGAGAGGAGCATGGAGGTGTGGAGGAGCAGCAAGGGCCGCCAAGCCACATGGAGACCCAATCCAATTTAACTTCGAGTCCACCTCGGAGTCCAGGAGCAGCCTGATGTAAATTGGACGCCCAGGCCACATCCGAAGTCCGAATTCGACGATCCACATATGGACGGAAAGATAATTTCATGGAGCTTCTATTGGCGTTGGTTTCAGGTCCAAACTCCTTCTGAGTTGTCAGAAATTGTCCGAGGAAGTTGGCATCCAGATTCTGTTCCGGTGCTGCGACATCGTATTTTGCCTTTGGGCTGTGTATCTTTGTTGAGCCCATTAGGGGCGCGTTCAGGGGGAAGCCACGCCCCTATTCCCTATATTTCAGTAGCCGCCGCCCTCATTAGGGTTCGGGTTTTGCTTTAGATCAATCTATCTTTGAACAGTCGCCGTCTTTCGGTTTGTAGAACCCCAACTTTCGAGCTTAATCAATCATCTGCAGTTGTCACTTTAATTTGAGTGCTGCGTTTCTTTCGAGTTCTTGCTTGTGTTCTTCGTTTCGCAGGCAGGGATTAGCCTTCTCGGCGAGGTCAACCGGATTGTGGCAACGGTTGATAACTAGAGGAGTTGTGGTGCTAAGATTGCGGGGTTCGAGTTGCTGACTTGAAGCCGGATCGGTGTGTCGCATTCCGACCAAAACGAGTTTTCCTTCACCTGACGGAAGATCGGGCACCCCCGTTCATATCATTTCTAAACTTGAGTCCTAAAGCAAAGTTGTAGGATTTCAAAAGTTCTACAACTTCTATTTTGACCATTTCCTCATTAGAGCTTTGGATCAGAGGGAAAACTCTGTTTACATTGAAGTCCCTGAGATTTTTGTAAATTCTAATGAGGTCCCTTGGACCCCCTCCCCTCTTCTTCCTCCTCTGGCACTCTGCTCTGCCCTCTGCTCCTCTGCTACCGGCCATCAGCGCCGCTTACCACCGCGCCAGCTCCTCCCTAGTGCCACCTCCTGCTGCCGTCGCCCCCACGCGTCGACCCTAGCCCGAGCACCGCTCTAGCATCTTCCCCGCTGGCCTCTCCCGCGCGCGCCACGCCAACCCGAGCGCCGCCCGGCCGCCACCTCACCGTCATCGTGTTCCGCGCTCATGCCTGCTCTTCTTCTTTCCCTCTGTTGCCCAGTAGCACTTGTAGACTGCACTCAATCCATTTCCCTCTATTCTTCTTGCCGCGTGCAACCGGAGCCCCAAACACCACCGCCGCCTCCTTCCTCCCCTCCGGCGACTCTCTGCTCGCCGTAGGCCACCGCCGTCTGCCTCCCATTGTCCACTACAACCCCCTGGCAAGTTTCCCCTCACCTCACCGACGCTCCCAAGCCACTCCCCGTGGCCGGACCGCCACCGGAACTACCTCGCCGTCAATCCCCTCCTCGCCGGTAAGCTCCTGTCGCTGTCGAGCCCTTACCTCCGCCCCTCCTCCGTGTAATTCAACCACCCCAACAGCTTCCCCTCGTCCTGCTGCAGCTATCAAGCCTGAGCTTGGCCATCTTCCTCGCCGGGAACCCCCTCGCCGACGAGCTCTCCTCCGCCGCCGCCTCGGCCACCGTGGGAATCACACCTCCGGTCATCCCCTCTGCCTCCCAAGCCTACCCCTGGACGCGCCTTGGGCTCCTAGTCCCCGTAGACCAGCTGTTCTCCACCCCCGACGCTGACCCTCGCCGGAATTTGGCTGGCGACACCCCTGCTCTTCTTCCCCGATGAGCCAAGGGCATATCTGTGATGATTTCAAAAGATCTAAGGGTTTAGCTGCAAGATTCCAGAGCCCCCCAAGTCAAAAGCTGTGAACTTTAAAAATGTGTAGAAAATTATAGAAAATTCAAAAAAATACCAAACTAGTTTTGTTTGAATTCTTAAGCTATACTCGACTACTTTTATATAGCAAATTTGAGCTGTATGTGTGTAATTTTTTATGTAAATTAAATACTAGGAAATGAGTGTTTTATTTGTATCTCATGTTATATGCATGTGTTGTGGCTGAATTTTGGAACCTAGGTTGTATGTTCCATGTGTAGATCTGTGTAAAAATCTCGAGTTCTTTACTACTCAATTACTTAGAAATTCGAGTACCTTTGTTATATGTTGATGAAATGCTTAGATTTTAATTAAGGATGTTTATGTTAGTATTTGTATTTGAAATTTATGCCATAACTTCCTTTTTGCATGTGTAATCCATAGTAAAAGTGTTAGGATTAATAGTAAGCTATACACCAAGTTATGAATTTTTGCTTGTTTCCAAAGATAATTCATTTATGCTAGTTTTTATTCATGAAAAATTATGAAAATATTTTGAGGTGTTACTCTTAAGTAGTGTAGCATGACCACAAATTATCAACCCATGATCAGGTGCAGAACAACTAAAATAAATAGAACTGGATAAGTAGATCCATGTTAAATACTAACCTAGGGTTATTAAAGATAATTAGCTAGTCAATTCAATAAAGGTGTTAAATGTAATTAATTTAATTATCTAAGATAATCAAACATGCTACCTTATGCAGTTAGATAAATGTCTAGGGATGACCACCCATGATACTTAATGTAACTAAGTGGTTGAAATAATACCCGATAAATAACTGCCTAGTAAAGGGGAATTGTGTTGTTTGCTAGTATGTAATGTTAAGTTCGTTGGATTGCAATTTTATTGTGAAGTAGAATAAAAGTCTATGCATTTTCTAAACTGCACCAATTTTTATCACATGTAGACTCGACGCTTCTCGCCGACGGTGATTATCAGATTCTTCCGGAACCCGGAGAAGAAGTCTCTGACGACGCCAGGAACATCGTCGGAGAATTAACTGAAGCCCCGAACCGAGTTCGGAAGAATTTATTAACGTCTCTGACCCCAGCCCCGCCAGTGAAGGCAAGCCCCGATCATAAACCCACTATTATATTTACACTGCAATTTACCTTTATATATATAAATACTTATGCATTAAGTTCTTAGGAATTGTTTGGAAACCCTAGATGCATATCCCTTGGAACCAATGTACTGAATATTAGAACCTGAGTCCGATTAGTGCTCTGCTAATAGGACCGGTAGAAGTCAAGTGATTTCCTGTCACTCGCGCGATATAGGAATTGGTTGCTTACATACTGCAATCACTATAAGGATGACGGACGGGGTTACGTGCAGTATCATGGAAAGGAATAATACCCCGTCTATGTTGATGAATTTGGTTAAGGTCGCAGTGTGTGGTAGTGGCAGTTAAGCGTTTGAAAGTACTAGCCACATGCCGTGAAATATGGTAAGCGGTAAGCCTAGTAACCAATTGGCCCGGCAAGTGGACTCATCCCCCACCACTCGACTTTTATTTTATGTTCACACGCACCGACTGTGGGAGTACGTTCTGCAGAGCAGATAGGAATACGGTCATGTAGTCGCGCTACAAACGTATGTCCTGCACATTGGATGTGCGTATGGTCCTACAGTCGCTTGTGGTGGCTTTGTTCCACGACCCAGAATAAAAGGCAAACGGTTGCTTCGGAACAATCTGTTGGTGTTCCAAGCATGTGAGTTAGATTTACCTTGCAAGGGTTGAAATTGGATTCAGAATCGTCCGTTTCTCGCGGAGATTGAGACTGCTTAATTCTTCTGCCACATAGAGTAACAAGAGAAATCTTATGATGAGTAATACTGAGGTATGCTTTAAAGAGACTCTACCTTGCTTGAGTAGTTATAGGTGCTTACCTAGAATGATTAAAAGAACTAGAAACTGAAAGCTAAAATAAGAAATTAAGGATCTACTCTTTGTTGCTTTTTAGCAAAAGCTAAACCCAGAACTTTTGCAAAGCCTTCATGGCCTAATTATGGGCTAAGCATACCCTAATTCCGGGTAAGCCTTGCTGAGTATTAGAGCACTCAGCCTTGCAATATGATTTTATTTCAAGTCATGCCCTTGAAGACCGTACCCTTCCCATGCCTACGCCCTATGCTTTTCCTGATGGTTGGTCCATGGAGTGGGATCCGTCCCCGGCCAACACTGATCATAACGAGTGATGTCATGCCATGGCTTAGCATGATGTCCATACTGGCGACGTGTATAGTTATCGTACTTTGAATTCCGCTGCTGTGAACTTGAATTTTTAAACTGTTTGTAATAACTTCTACTAGTCTAGAACTTATGCTATTCTATAAACTCATGTAATATAAGTGCTTGTGATGTAAAATATGATGGTGATTGTATCTCTGGATTCGCCTTCATGCGAGGTACCTTGTTGGATCCTGCTTTCGGTGGTTTATCGGGACGTTACCCGACAGGCCAAGGGGTTACACCATTTGAAGTTCGATTGGAGCCCTTGAGAGAGAGGACTTGCGTACTTGAGCCGGTGTAGTTCAGGTTGGTTCTGCCATAGCTGGTATCAGAGCTAACAAGTGTACCCTGGAGATATAATTATCTTTAAAAATGTCTTTTAGTATAAAATTGAACCAACAAAGTATTTTGCGAAACTACGTTGGTTTCGTCAAGGATTGTGCTTAGTACGTAAAGCCCTAGGGTACTATTTGATATGGGAATTAGAGGTGACTATAGTATATGTATATAACTCTGATTTGCAGCACTACTTTCTGTTAAACCTTAAATTTATGCACAATCAACTTTACATCCGGTAACGACTCATTCGACGATGAGGTAAGAAGGTAAGGACCCTCAGCTAACTGGGGAGTTAGCCTTCCCGTCGGTGATGCGAACCGAACGCTGTTTCTCAAGCAGTGGCCTACTTGAGATGCTGCCAATGTACCAACTTCGGTTGACTATATTGGGAGTATATGGTTAGGCGCAGGGTATGAACAACAATACCCCCCCGCATTTTGCGGTATTCTGTGAATACGTTGTTTTGATAACGTATGTAAACATTATCTGTACGGCGGTAATTATACAGATGCTGTTTCTATAGTGAGCAGTAATGTTTGAGGACGCTTTCATGATTGCGGGCATGGAAGGTTCATATATATTGTGGTTTTCTGCAGGTACGCTAATCACGGTTAAATAGGTTAAGATGAATAAGGATAGTCAACTAGCTATTTTAGGGAGAGATGAATATATTGTGCCACCGAAACTAATCACGTAAGTCCAAATGTATTTGGCAATTATCTTGAGTTGTGAGGACGCGTAGCACGTGCATGCATATTCCTTGATTTGATTGAATGAGTGGTATGGTTTGTTGTTTTTTTTATGGATGACTAGAGTGTTGTTAGTCACTAGTGCCGCCTTGCAATAGTCATACTTATACCAGCAGTCTTGGGTTATAGTGATTCGCCCTTTATCGTTTCATTCTCAAGATCTAGAACAATCCTCCGATTTCCAGACTTTGCTGTTATCAGAATAAGCTCTCTCATTTCTTTTACCTTGTAAGTTTTTAGCTTGATAGCTGCATTCCAATCAATCCATTAGTCTAACTCACATTTTTCCGCAGTCTTCTCAAGGTGTATGGTTGAAAACTTGTAATCTCACCATTTGAATCCTTGTTTCAGATGGCCGAGCTTCCAAGGTTCTTTTGGGATTCCGCTGGACACGCTCATACCAATGCCTTGCATTCGGAGGGTTTTCCTCGCCTTTTGTGGGAATCTCTCCAGGTGTTTGGCTACACCGAACCTCCACATTATGATGGAGTAGAGTATGATGAAGAAGGTGTTCCTCGTTGCAGGGTGAAAATGTGACTGGGCATCGCCTTGCTGATACTTTTGAAGCGGCAGCTATGGAAGCTATCCACATCTTTTGCGATCAACATCCTGAGGAAGTTGCAGGATATCCTATCGGGTTATTTCCTGCAATGGATTCTCGTGACCCAGAATGGACTTTCAGGGTAACATATTGTGACCACTTACTGGGAAATCTAGCCTTAGAGACTCTACGCACTGCAGTAAGATTCATGAATGCACAGTACCGCTATCAGACACTTTAGCAGCACGGTATATATCGACTGACCAACATAGCCCAAGGGTATCATAATCAGGTTGGCCGACAGAGTACGCAGATTGAGGAACTCCAAGCCACTGTTACGGCTAAGGAAGAGGTTATTACTCAGCAAGAAGAAACCATTCAGCATCGAGAAGAGCAGATTGTTGAGAGTGATGCTCTCATTGTCCAGCGCGACACTATCATTGACTTCTTCCAGGAACAAGTTCACGAGCTCAACCTTAATCTTGGCCAAGCTTTTGACCATATCAACATACTTCATGAGCAACCAGTGCAACCCGTTGTTGATGAGTTTGAAAGTGAAGAAGAAGACCCTGAAGAAGTTGAAGGAGTCTCTGAGATCGACTCTGAGCATGGAGATCCTGTTCTTAGTCCCCATCATTCCTCTTCCGGCAGTCAGTCATCCGTGGGCAACCTCGATGACTTCTAGTCTCGTTTGAGTTGACGACATCCTAGGTGTAGATAGTGTGACATAGTGTGACATGGAAGTGAGTAGTTAAGTGACCTGCGAGCCACTTGTAGTATATGTGGCAAACCTGTGAACAGTTTGGTTTGTAATAAGAAACAATGTGATGTAAGATGGAATAAGTTTCAGTTGGTAATGTAAATCTGAGTTGCTGTTTGGATTGTTGAGTTGATACTTTGTGATTTGGATTTATTCCTCGGCACTGTTTCAATATGTGTTATTCTGGTATCATATGATTTCTGAAAATAGAAGCATGTATTGGTGAATGCTAATGGACAACTTCTATATTTCAGATGGTTGGTGCTACGCGCGGAACCCCGGAGGGATTCAGATCAGACCAGGCTAGTGGTTCACAACAACCACCTCCGCCACCGCCAAATCTAGTGGAAGCGATGGCTCGTCAGACCGAACTCCTGGACATGCTAGTGCAGGTCCAGCAACATCAGTTCCGTTCTGCTCAATGTGGATGTGAAGAACATTCATCGGCTGGTTATCAGGATTTCTTTAGTACGCAGCCCCCGCTCTTCAATAAGACTGAAGAACCCCTTGATGCAGATGCATGGCTCCGTACCGTTGAGTCCAAATTTGCATTACTCTCCGTCCCATGTTCCAAAGCAAATAAGACTCTCTTCGCAGCCCAACAGCTCCGTGGTACTGCTCGCATTTGGTGGGACAACTACTATGCTATGCAACCGGATGGACATGTTGTCACTTGGGAAGAATTTAAGGCCGCCTTTAGGGCACACCATATCCCGGAAGGACTCATTGAGCGAAAGCTCAATGAATTTTTGGCACTTACTCAAGGAAGCCGCACTGTACTTCAATACGTACAGGCTTTCAACCAACTGTGCCAGTACGCGGGCTATCATGCTGACACGGACGCCAAGAAAAGAGATCAATTTCATCACGGACTGAACACCAAGCTAAAGGAACACTTGAATCTGGTCAGGGCTGACAACTTCAATGAGTTGGTCAATATAGCCATTACCCAAGAGGACTGTATCTCAACCCATCGTGCTGAGAAAAGGCAAAAAGTATCGACTGGACCCTCGAATGCACAACCTTCGAGGTATTGGTTAATTCAGAACCCAGTTTCCCGAGCTCCACCCAGAAATGTTCCAACAGGCAGATGGGTAGCTAGACCTCCTCAGCAGCCCTGATTCAACAGGACACCAGTACCTCAACCTCAACAGCAGCAACGACAATTCAGTCCAAGGCCGAACCCTCCGCAGTTTAATCAAGGGAATAACATCAATCGATGTTTCAACTACGGTAGTCCGACACATTTTGTTAAAGACTGCCCACAACCAAGGAGAAAATTCCCCGGACAGGCCTCCAACTCCAACTCCAACCCCAAGAACAAAGGCAAGAAGCAAGTTATGCAAGTCCGCCAAGGAAGAGTAAATTTCACTACTCTATCGGAACTTCCGGAAGGTGCACCAGTGATGACGGGTACATTCACTCTACACCATCACCCTGCTATTATACTTTTTGATTCTGGTGCAACCCATAGTTTTATCAGTACAAGGTTTGGGACCAAAATAGGTTTGGATTTCTACCCCGCTAATGGAACATATATGATAACAATCCCAGGAGGTAGAATTGCATCAAATCAAATTTGTAGAGATGTACATATCCAGATGGGTAGCACTTTAATAAGAATAGTCTTAATTTCATTAAACCTAGAAGGAATGGATATTCTTCTAGGTATGGATTGGATGACCAGACATCGGGTATCTCTAGATATCTTTTCTCGAATAGTTGAGATAAATTCCTCGGAATATGGACATACTATCCTTCATCTTCCACAACAGGAGTATATCAGCCCTTGTGTATATGCTGTAGAAAGGATCAAGTTAGAGGATATTCCTGTTGTGTGTGAATACCCAGATGTTTTTCCGGACGAGTTACCTGGAATGCCCCAGATAGAGATGTTGAGTTTGTTATAGAGTTACAACCTGGCATAGCCCCCATTTCTAAGAGACCCTATCGTATGCCACCCAATGAACTGGCAGAGTTAAAATTTCAACTTCAGGAACTCCTGGATAAGGGTTATATTCGCCCAAGTGCTTCACCTTGGGGATGCCCTGCTCTGTTTGTTAAGAAAAAGGATAATAGTCTTAGACTATGTGTTGACTATCGTCCCCTCAATGCGGTTACTATTAAGAATAAGTACCCTCTTCCCCGCATTGATATCCTGTTTGATCAGTTAGCCGGAGCCAAGATATTCTCCAAAATTGACCTTCGCTCTGGGTATCATCAGATAAAGATTAGGCCAAGTGATATTCTAAAAATAGCTTTTTCCACCAGATATGGACTCTATGAATATCTTGTTATGTCCTTTGGTCTTACCAATGCATCGGCATATTTCATGTATCTCATGAACTCTGTCTTCATGCTGGAACTCAATAAATTCATCATGGTTTTTATCGACGATATTTTGATCTATTCTAAAAATCTTGAAGATCATGTTAAACATCTTCATATTGTCGTTCAACGTTTGCGAGATCACCACCTGTATGCCAAATTCTCTAAATGTGAATTCTGGCTTGATACCATCAAATTTTTGGGTCATACCATCTCTAAGAACGGTATATCTGTTGACCGGAGTAAAGTTCAGGAAGTGATGGATTGGAAGCCCCCTACTTCGGTCCATCAGATCCGTAGTTTTCTAGGTCTTGCTAGCTACTACCATTGTTTCATTCCAGATTTCTCCCGGATAGCCAAGCCCATGACAGAGCTGTTGAAGAAAGAAGTTAAATTCTCCTGGAATGAGAAATACGAAGAAGCTTTCCACGCCTTAAGAGCAAATCTTACCACTGCTCCAGTTTTGGCTCAGCCAGATACATCTTGACCTTTCGATGTTCATTGTGATGCATCAGGCACCGGACTTGGGTGTGTACTTATGCAGGATAACCGCGTGATTGCATATGCCTCTAGAGCACTTCGGACACATGAGAAGAACTATCTTACTCATGATCTTGAGCTTGCAGCCGTTATACATGCACTTAAACTTTGGAGACACCATCTTATGGGTACCAAATGCAACATTTACACAGATCATAAGAGTCTAAAGTACATCTTTACACAAGCAGACTAGAATATGAGGCAAAGACGTTAGCTAGAGCTTATAAAGGATTATGATCTTGAAGTCCACTATCATCCGGGCAAAGCCAATGTGGTTGCGGATGCACTTAGCCGCAACTCACATTGTCATTGCTTATCAGTAGAAGTTTTCAACCATACTCTCTGTTAGGAAATGAGAAAGCTTAATCTGGAGATCGTTCCTCAAGGCAGTCTGAATCATATAGCAGTTGAGCCTATACTCCAGGATAATATCATTATGACACAACTACATGATAAGGGAGTCAAAATTATCAAGCAACAATTAGCCCAAGGAGAAGAAAAGTATAAATGTTTCCAAGAGGATCCTAAGGGAATTCTACGGTTTAATGGACGTATGGTTGTACCCAAAAACCATCAGCTTCGCAAGCACATCATGGATGGAGCACATTTATCTAAGTTTGCTATGCACCCTGTCAGTACAAAGATGTACCAGGATTTGAAACAGAATTTCTGGTGGACTCGTATGAAAAGAGAAATAGCAAAGTACGTCTCCGAATGTGATATTTGCCAGAGAGTTAAGGCCAGTCACTTAAGGATTTCTGGTACCCTGCAGCCTCTACCTATTCCTTCTTGGAAATGGGAAGATATCAGTATGGATTTTATCATAGATTTACCCAACACTTCCAAGAGGCATGATTCTATTTGGGTTATTGTGGATAGATTCACCAAGACCGCTCATTTTCTCTCGGTGCATACCACTTACAATGCTAAGAAGTATGCTGAAATCTATCTAGATCAGATTGTGCGTCTCCATGGGATACCTAAAATGATCATCTCTGATCGTGGAGCACAGTTTGTTGCTCATTTCTGGGAGCAATTTCAACAAACTCTTGGAACCAAATTAATCCGAAGCTCCACATATCATCCGCAAACAGATGGGCAAACAGAAAGGATCAATCAAATCCTAGAAGATATGCTTCGAGCTTGTGTGATCCAGTATGACAAGCATTGGGACAAATGCTTAGCTCTAGCAGAATTCTCCTATAATAACAGTTATCAATCAAGTATCAAAATGGCTCCTTTTGAAGCCTTATATGGTCGCCAATGTAGAACTCCTTTAAATTGGTCTCAGACTGGTGAACGCGAAATCTTTCGACTTGATCTTGTCACTGAGGCAGAAGAAAAGGTAAAGATCATTCGGGACAATCTAAAAGCAGCTCAATCAAGACAAAAGAGCTACGCAGACAAAAGGAGGAAACCTATACAGTTTGAAGTAGGTAATTTTGTATACCTGCGAGTATCTCCTACTCGAGGTGTTCAACGATTTGGTATCAAAGGCAAACTCGCTCCTCGCTACGTTGGTCCTTTTAAAATCCTTGAAATTTGTGGACCCGTAGCCTATCGACTTCAACTTCCTCCTTAGCTAGCAGCCATTCATAATGTCTTCCATGTGTCTCAACTTAAGAAGTGTATCAGTGTTCCTACTGAAATTATTGATACACAAAGCATCAACATCGAAACCGATCTTTCCTATAAGGAGCATCCAATCAGAATCTTAGATACCAAGGAAAGAAATACCAAAAGGGCAACAGTCAAAATGTTTAAGATCCAGTGGAATCATCATACAGAAGAAGAAGCTACCTGTGAAACCGAAAACTATCTTCAGAAGAACTTCCCAGACTTCCTTAAGAACTTCCAATCAGAATCTTAGGTATCTACCCTCTTATTATACCATTCCTGTAATCTCGGGACGAGATTCCTTTTAGGGGGAAGGTTGTAACAACCTAGGTGTTAATTATAGCAAGCCAATAGGGAAAAATGTTGTGTATGGTTTAAATTGTGTTAAATTTGAGTGAAGTTATGAAAATAAGGGTATTTATGTAATTTCACAAAAATACAAGTCCTTTTATGTAAGTAGTTGAATTATAAAAGTAACTTTCAAAGTTACTAAGGGCTAAAATGTAAAACTACAAGTCATCATGACCAGTCATAAATGTTTGCAGTTAAGTCCAAAATTACATAAAATTCACATTACTAAGGACAAAAACTTTAGTAAGTTTGAGTTGAGAGCAAAATTGAAAAATAAAGCAGTATACTTTAGGTTTATGAACTTGAGCCCTAAAGCAAAGTTGTAGGACTTGAAAAGTTCTATAACTTCTATTTTGACCATTTCCTCATTAGGGCTTTGGATCAGTGGGAAAATTCTATTTATAATGAAGTCCCTAAGATTTTTGTAAATTCTAATGAGGTCCCTTGGACCCCCTCCCCTCTTCTTCCTCCTCTGGCACTCTACTCTGCCCTCTGCTCCTCCGCCGCCGGCCGTCAGCGCCGCTTACCGCCGTGCCAGCTCCTCCCCGGCGCCACCTCCTGCTGCCACCGCCTCCACGCGTCGTCCCCAGCCCGAGCACCGCTCTAGCATCTTCCCCGCTGGCCTCTCCCGCGCGCGCCATGCCAACCCGAGCGCCGCCCGGCCGCCACCTCGCCATCACCGCGTTCCACGCTCATGCCTGCTCTTCTTCTTTCCCTCTGTTGCCCAGTAGCACTAGTAGACTGCACTCAATCCATTTCCCTCTATTCTTCTTGCCGCGCGCAACCGGAGCCCCAAACACCGCCGCCGCCTCCTTCCTCCCCTCCGGCGACTCTCTGCTCGCCGTGGGCCGCCGCCGTCTGCCTCCCATTGTCCACTACAACCCCCTGGCAAGTTTCCCCTCACCTCACTGACGCTCCCAAGCCACTCCCCGTGGCCGGACCACCACCGGAACTACCTCGCTGTCGATCCCCTCCTCGCCGGTAAGCTCCTGTCGCCGTCGAGCCCTTACCTCCGCCCCTCCTCCGTGTAATTCGACCACCCCAACAGCTTCCCCTCGTCCTGCTGCAGCTATCAAGCCCAAGCTTGGCCATCTTCCTCACCGGGAACCCCCTCGCCGACGAGCTCCCCTCCGCCGCCGCCTCGGTCACCGTGGGAATCACACCTCCGGTCATCCCCTCTGCCTCCCAAGCCTACCCCTGGACGCGCCTTGGGCTCCTAGTGCCCGTAGACCAGCTCTTCTCCACCCCCGACGCTGACCCTCGCCGGATTTGGCCGGCGACACCCCTGCTCTTCTTCCCCGATGAGCCAAGGGCACATCTGTGATGATTTCAAAAGATCTAAGGGTTTAGCTGCAAGATTCCAGAGCCCCCCCCCCCCCCCCGCCAATTCAAAAGCTGTGAACTTCAAAAATGTGTAGAAAATTATAGAAAATTCAGAAAAATGCCAAACAAGTTTTGTTTGAATTTTTAAGTTATACTCGACTACTTTTGTATAGCAAGTTTGAGCTGTATATGTGTAATTTGTTATGTAAATTAAATACTAGGAAATGTGTGTTTTATTTGTATCTCATGTTATATGCATGTGTTGTGGCTGAATTTTGGAACCTAGGTTGTATGTTCCATGTGTAGCTCTGTGTAAAAATCTTGAGTTCTTTACTACTCAATTACTTAGAAATTCGAGTACCTTTGTTATATGTTGATGAAATGCTTAGATTTTAATTAAGGATGTTTTTGTTAGTATTTGTATTTGAAATTTATGCCATAACTTCCTTTTTGCATGTGTAATCCATAGTAAAAGTGTTAGGATTAATAGTAAGCTATACACCAAGTTATGAATTTTTGCTTGTTTCCAAAGATAATTCATTTATGCTAGTTTTTATTCATGAAAAATTATGAAAATATTTTGAGGTGTTACTCTTAAGTAGTGTAGCATGTCCACAAATTATCAACCCATGATCAGGTGTAGAACAACTAAAATAAATAGAACTGGATAAGTAGATCCATGTTAAATAGTAAGCTAGGGTTATTAAAGATAATTAGCTAGTCAATTCAATAAAGGTGTTAAATGTAATTAATTTAATTATCTAAGATAATCAAACATGCTACCTTATGCAGTTAGATAAATGTCCAGGGATGACCACCCATGATACTTAATGTAACTAAGTGGTTGAAATAATACCCGATAAATAACTGCCTAGTAAAGGGGAATTGTGTTGTTTGCTAGTATGTAATGTTAAGTTCGTTGGATTGCAATTTTATTGTGAAGTAGAATAAAAGTCTATGCATTTTCTAAACTGCACCCATTTTTATCACATGTAGACTCGACGCTTCTCGCCGACGGTGATTATCAGATTCTTCTGGAACCCGGAGAAGAAGTCTCTGACGACGCCAGGAACATCATCGGAGAATTAACTGAAGCCCCGAACCGAGTTCGGAAGAATTTATTAACGTCTCTGACCCCAGCCCCGCCAGTGAAGGCAAGCCCCGATCATAAACCCACTATTATATTTACACTGCAATTTACCTTTATATATATAAATACTTATGCATTAAGTTCTTAGGAATTGTCTGGAAACCCTAGATGCATATCCCTTGGAACCAATTTACTGAATATTAGAACCTGAGTCCGATTAGTGCTCTGCTAATAGGACCGGTAGAAGTCAACTAATTTCCTGTCACTCGCGCGATATAGGAATTGGTTGCTTACATACTGCAATCACTATAAGGATGACGGACGGGGTTACGTTCAGTATCATGGAAAGGAATAATACCCCGTCTGTGTTGATGAATTTGGTTAAAGTCGCAGTGTGTGGTAGTGGCAGTTAAGCGTTTGAAAGTACTAGCCACATGCCGTGAAATATGGTAAGTGGTAAGCCTAGTAACCAAACGGCCCGGCAAGTGGACTCGTCCCCATCACTCGACTTTTATTTTATGTTTACACGCACCGACTGTGGGAGTATGTTCTACAGAGCAGACAGGAATACGGTCATGTAGTCGCGCTACAGACGTATGTCCTGCACATTGGATGTGCGTATGGTCCTACAGTCGCTTGTGGTGGCTTTGTTCCACGACCCGGAATGAAAGGCAAACGGTTGCTTTGGAATGATCTGTTGGTGTTCCAAGCATGTGAGTTGGGTTTACCTTGCAAGGGTTGAAATTCGATTCCGAATCGTCCGTTTCTCGCGGAGATTGAGATGCTTAATTCTTCTGCCACATAGAGTAACAAGAGAAATCTTATGATGAGTAATACTGAGGTATGCTTTAAAGAGACTCTACCTTGCTTGAGTAGTTATAGGTGTTTACCTAGAATGATTAAAAGAACTAGAAACTGAAAGCTAAAATAAGAAATTAAGGATCTACTCTTTGTTGCTTTTTAGCAAAAGCTAAACCCAGAACTTTTGCAAAGCCTTCATGGCCTAATTATGGGCTAAGTATACCCTAATTCCGGGTAAGCCTTGCTGAGTATTAGAGCACTCAGCCTTGCAATATGATTTTATTTCAAGTCATGCCCTTGAAGACCATACCCTTCCCATGCCTTCGCCCTATGCTTTGCCTGATGGTTAGTCCATGGAGTGGGATCCGTCCCCGGCCAACACTGATCATAACGAGTGATGTCATGCCATGGCTTAGCATGATGTTCATACTGGCGACGTGTATAGTTATTGTGGCAGAACCAACCTGAATTATACCGGCTCAAGTACGCGAGTCCACTCCAGAGGGCTCCAACGTGCTTCAAACAGTATAATCCCTTGGCCTGTCGGGTAACGTCCCGATAAACCACCGATACACAGGATCAAATAAGGTTACCTCACACGAAGGTGAGTCCAGAGATACAATCACCATCACATTTTACATCACAGAGGAAATTACGTTACTAGGGTTTTCAAAAGAGGTACGAAGATTAAATTCAGAGAGAAGATTACAAACTGTTAAAACTATGGTTTTTAGCAGCGGAAAACATACGCGATGATTACAACTCGTCGATAAGACGGATGTCATGCTAAGCCTGAGCACGACATCACTCGATATCACCAGTGCTGGCCGGGGACGGATCCCATTCCACGGACCAACCTTCTGAAAGAACACAGGGCCAGGGCAAGGGAAGAGTAGGGTCTTCAAGACATTACCTGCAAACATATAACTAGCAAGGCTGAGTATACTAATACTCAGCAAGGCTTACCCGGGATTGGGTATACTTAGCCCATAACTAGACTTATGAAAGCTTATAATGGTTCTGGGTTTAGTTTCAGCTGAAAAGCAACAAACAGTAGATCCTTAACTTCAAGTTTTAGCTTTCAGATTCTAGTTCATTATCCATTCTAGGTAAGCACCTATAACTACTCAAGCATGGTAGGATCTTTATCTCAACCCTCAGTATTACTCATTATATAGTCGCTCTTGTTACTCTGTGTGATAAAGGGATCAAGCAGTCTCAATCTTCGTGAGAAGCGAACGATTCGAATCGAATTTAACCTTGCAAGGTAAACCTAACTCACACGCTTGGAACATCCAACATTTGCTCCGAAGCAACCGTTTGCCTTTCATTCCGACTCGTGGACAGGTCCACCACAAGCGACTGTAGGAACATACGCACATCACTCGTGCAGGACATACGTCTGTAGCGCGACTACAAAACCCGTATTCCTGGTTGCCCTTGCAACACGTATTTCCTCAGTCGAACATAAGTAACCAGAAGAAGCAATCGAGTGGTGGGAGGTATGTCCACTCCTCGGGCTGATTGGTTACTAGGCTTACCGCTTACCATATTTCGCGGCATGTGGTTAGTACTTTCAAATGCTTAACCACCGCTAACACACCCCGCGGCCTTATTCAATTCAACAACACAGACGGGGTATCACCTCAACCATGATACCTCACAAAACTCCCGTCCGGCATCCTTATAGTGATAACAGGAATGTAAACATTACAACTCCTATATCGCGCGAGTGACAGGAAATCACCCGACTTCTACCGGCCCTATTAGCATAGCAGCTAGTCGGACTCAAGTACTAGTATTCATCACATTGGTTCCTAGGAAAATGCAACTAGGGTTTCAAGCAATTCCTGAGAACTTAATGCATAGAATACGTAAATAGATATGAAGTGTAGTGTAAATAAAATAGTGGGTTATGTCCGGGGCTTGCCTTTACTGGCGGGGCTGGGGTTAGTCAAGTTAATAACGTCCGAACTTTGGTTCGGGCCTTCAGAGAATTCCCTGACGAAGTTCTCGGGATCTTCAGAATAACCTCCTTCTGGTTCCGGGATTAGCTGATAATTTCCGTCGGCGAGAGAGATCGAGTCTACATGATATGCAAGATGGAGTTCAATGGATGCACATACTTTCATTTCAATTTACGGTAAAGTTGCAATCCAAAAGCTAATGCTCGAGAACTCATGGTATAAGAAACCTAAGTTTTGATTCATAAGCATTAACTCATGACTAAAGCATTAATTTAATTGAAAATAGAAATTAAGTATTCAAGTTTAAATTAAATTCAAATTTGAATGTGAGCCCTAAGTAATTAGAGTTATAAAGTTTTGAAAACTTAAACACAGCTTATTGTGTATCTAAAAGATTTTGATTAAAAGATCTAATTAGATAAGCTTCACTGAAAAGATTTAGTTAATTGTATTATAAACAAATTGAATTAATCCAAGATAAATATTAAAACATAAATTAGAGTTAAATTCAGATTTAGATTTGAATTTAAACTTTTTGAGTAAAGAATGTTATAAGATTTTGAATATTTAAAAATAGATTACTTCATAATTCATGATTAAGAGATCTAATTGATTAAAGTTTAAAAGGTATGCTTAGCAAATTTTTGCTCAAAATAATTTGAAATGGTTATCTTAAAAGAAATTAAATTATATCATGAATTTAGATTTGAAGATTTTATATCACTTTATATGTCATCTATAGAAATTTGTATATCAAAAATCATGATCACAAAGTTAACCTATAGGGTTAAAAATTGGAATTATGGATTGGATATTACATTTCCATGTCTTAGATTCAACATTGATTCAAAAATATTTGGTTTCAAATCAAACTCACTTAATAGAAGTTATAGAGTTCAAAACCTAGTTTCAAACAAAACTGGTTTTGTAATTTTTGGAATTTCCTACAATTCTCTATTGAATTTACAAGTCAAAAATATCACTCACATGAAATAACAAACATCCATTTACTTTTATTCTAAATACAGTACAAACTATCTATTTTCACAGCATGGTCATAAAACAAAAGTGATATAATTTGAAATGAAGATTCAAGTACAACTGGTTTCATATTTTTTTAAATTTTCTACGATTTCCTAGGAGTTTTCAAAGTTCAGCACATTGGAAAGGAAGAAAGGGCTGGAAATTTTCATACAGGCCCTTGGAAAGAAACAAGACCTTGCAATGTGGCCCCTATGGCCGGAAACAGGACACCGGCGGCGGTTTGGGCCAAATTCCGGCGAGGTCGAGCACCAAGGAGGGGGAAGAGGTGGCCTACGGGCATCAGGGGCTTGAGGCGCACGGATTGGAGTGCTTGGGAGGAGAGGGAACGGCCGGAGGGAGCCTGCCGGCGTGAAGACCGTAGGGCGGCGGCGGGCGGCACTGGGTGGGGCGCTCCGGCGAGGGCAAGGCGCAAAGGGGGTGGGGAACAGCTTCAAGGGGTCCTGAGGATGCTATTTATAGGGAAAGGAGGGGAAGGGAGGGGCGCTAGGCTGATGGACCACGGCGGCGTGGAGGGGGCAGTACTGGTGGCGTCCAGGCGGCCGGTGGCGCGCGCGTGGCAGAGCAGGGAGGGGCCACGGAGGCGGGCTAAGGCGGCGGGCAGGGCTAGGGGCGGCGCACGAGGGTGAGAGGGCAGGGGGGCTGCACTGCAGTGACTGGAGACCGAGGAACGGCGGCGGCGCAGTAAAAACAGAGGAGCAGAGGAAAAACGGCCAGAGGTAGAAGAAAGGTAGAAGAGCGCCAAGGACCTGTTTGCAATTTGTAAAAACTTCAAGGGCCCGGAAGTAAAACTAAATTTCCCACTGATACAGGGCTCTAATGGAGAAATGACCAAAATGAAAGTTGTACAACTTTTCAAGTTCTATAACTTTGCTTTAGGGTTTGAACTCCAAAACTCATGGTATGCAACTTTATTTTGAAACTTTGGACTAACTTTAAGTTTTATAAGATTTTGTCCTTGCTACATATTTACACACATAATTTTGGGCCTTAATGCAAGTTTTCAGATAAGTCATGATGACTTGCATTCTTATAATTTGGCCCCTAGTAACTTTTGAAAATTACTTTTGTAACTCGTGCATTTTGCACAAAAGGACTCATATTTTTATAAAATTACACATAGGGTCTTTTTGTTACAAACATATCCAACTTTTTTTACAAATCAACACATGCATTACATTTCATACATATTATGGTACAATTTGACACCTAGGGTGTCACAGTTATCGTACTTTGAATTCCGCTGCTGTGAACTTGAATTTTTAAACTGGTTTGTAATAACTTCTACTAGTCCAGAACTTATGCTATTCCATAAACTCATGTAATATAAGTGCTTGTGATGTAAAATATGACGGTGATTGTATCTCTGGACTCGCCTTCGTGCGAGGTACCTTGTTGGATCCTGCTTTCTGTGGTTTATCGGGATGTTACCCGACAGGCCAAGGGGTTACACCGTTTGAAATATGATTGGAGCCCTTGAGAGAGAGGACTTGCATACTTGAGCTGGTGTAGTTCAGGTTGGTTCTGCCACACAATGGTCAAGTCGAGAGGGTGAACGGCATGATAATCGAGGGCCTCAAGAAAAGACTCTACGATGAAAACAGCATGAAAGAAGGAAAGTGGATGCATGAGTTGCCACATGTCGTCTGGGGGCTCAGGACTCAGCTGTCCAAAGCCACAGGACAAACACCTTTCTTTCTTGTCTACGGCTCCGAAGCAATCTTACCAGCTGAAATCATGTGGAAATCCCCAAGGGTTGAAATGTACAATGAAGGCAAGGCTGACGAGGCAAGGCAGCTAGAGCTTGACTCTGTTGAAGAGGCTCGCTGCACCGCTCTTGTTCAGTCAGCACGATGCTCTTATTGTTCAGCGTGACACTGTCATTGATTTTCTCGAGGAGCAAGTTCATGAGCTCAATCTTAATCTTGGTCAAGCTATTGACCATATCAACATGCTTCATGAGCAACCAGTGCAGCCTGTTATTGATGAGTTTGAGAGTGAAGAAGAAGAAGAAGAACCTGAAGAACTTGAAGGAGTCTCCGAGATCGACTCCGAGCATGGAGATCCTGTTCTTAGTCCCCATCATTCCTCTTCCGGTAGTCAGTCATCCGTGGGCAACCTCGATGACCTTTAGTTCGTTTGAGTTGACGACCTCCTAGGTGTATATAGTGTCACATAGTGTGACATAGGAGTGAGTAGTTAGATGACCTACGAGCCACTTGTTGTAGTATATGTGGCAAACCTGTGTACGGTTTGGTTTGTAGTAAGAAGCAACGTGATGTAAGATGGAATAAGTTTCAGTTGGTAATGTAAATCTGAGTTGCTGTTTGGATGGTTAACACTTTGTGAATTGGATTTATTTACCCAGCATTGTTTCAGTATATGTTATTATTGGTACCGTATGATTTCTGAAAATGGAAGCAAGTATTGGTAGATGCTAATGGACAACTTCTATATTTCAGATGGTTGGCGCTACGCACGGAACCCCGGAGGGATTCAGACCAGATCAGGCTAGTGGTTCACAACAACCACCTCCGCCACCACCAAATCTAGCGGACGTGATGGCCCATCAGACCGAACTCTTGGACATGCTAGTGCAGGCCCAGCAACATCAGTTCCGTCCTCCTCAACGTGGACGTGAAGAACATCCATCGGCTGGTTATCAGGATTTCTTCGGTACGCAGGCTCCGCTCTTCCATAAGACTGAAGAATCCCTTGATGCTGATGCGTGGCTCCGTACCATCGAGTCCAAGTTTGCATCACTCTCCGTCCCATGTTCCAAACAAAACTCTCTTTGCAGCCCAACAGCTCCGTGGTACTGCTCGCATTTTGTGGGACAACTACTATGCCATGCAACCGGATGGACATGTTGTCACCTAGGAAGAATTCAAGGCCGCCTTTAGGGCACACCATATGCCGGAAGGACTCATTGAGCACCTGTGCCAGTATGCCGGCTATCATGCTGACACGGATGCCAAGAAAAGAGATCGATTCCGCTGCGGACTGAACACCAAGTTAAAGGAACGCTTGAATCTGGTTAGGGCTGACAATTTGAATGAATTGGTCAACATGACCATTACCCAAGAAGATTGTATTTCAGCCCATTGTGCTAAGAAAAGGCAGAAAGTATCGCCTGGACCCTCGAAATTACAACCTCCGAGGTATCGGGTGATTCAGAACCCAGTTCCCCGAGCTCCGCTCAGAAATGTTCCAACAGGCAGGTGGGTAGCCAGGCCTCCTCAGCAGCCCCGATTCAACAGGCCACCGGTGCCTCAACCTCTACAGCAGCAATGACCATTCGGCTCAAGACCAAATTCCCCGCAGGTTAATCAAGGGAATAACGTCAATCGATGTTTCAACTGTGGTAGTCCGACGCATTTTTTTAAAGACTGCCCACAACCAAGGAAAACATTCCCGGGACAGGCCTCCAACTCCAACTCCAACTCCAACTCCAGGAACAAAGGCAAGAGGCAGGTTATGCAAGTCCGTCAAGGAAGAGTGAATTTTCACTACTCTATCGAAACTTCTGGAAGGTGCACCAGTGATGACGGGTACATTCACTCTACACCATCACCCTGCTATTATACTTTTTGATTCTGGTGCAACCCATAGTTTTATCAGTATAAGGTTTGGGACCAAAATAGGTTTGGATATCTACCCCACTAATGGAACATACATGATAACAACCCCTGGAGGTAGAATTGCATCAAATCAAATTTGTAGAGGTGTACCAATCCAGTTGGGTAGCACTTTGATAAGAACAGCCTTAATTTTATTAAACCTAGAAGGAATGGATATTCTCCTAGGTATGGATTGGATGACCAGACATCAGGTATCTCTAGATATATTTTCTCGAATAGTCGAGATAAATTCCCCGGAATATGGACATACCATTCTTCATCTTCCACAACAGGAGTATATCAGCTCTTGTGTGTATGCTATAGAAGGGATCAAATTAGAGGACATTCCTGTTGTGTGTGAGTACCCAGATGTTTTTCCGGACGATTTGCCCAGAATGCTCCCAGATAGAGATGTTTAGTTTGTTATAGAATTACAACCTGGCACTGCCCCCATTTCTAAGAGACCTTATAGTATGCCATCCAATGAGCTGGCAGAGTTGAAACTCAACTTCAGGAACTCCTGGATAAGGGTTATATTCGTCCAAGTGCTTCGCCTTGGGGATGCCCTGCTTTGTTTGTTAAGAAAAAGGATAATAGTCTTAGACTATGTGTTGACTATCGCCCCCTCAATGCGGTTACTATTAAGAATAAGTACCCTCTTCCCCGTATTGATATCCTGTTTGATCAGTTGGGCAGAGCCAAGATATTCTCCAAAATTGACCTTCGCTCTGGGTATCATCAGATAAAGATTAGGTCAAGTGATATTCCAAAAACAGCTTTCTCCACCAGATATGGACTCTATGAATATCTGGTTATGTCCTTTGGTCTTACCAATGCACCGGTATATTTCATGTATCTCATGAACTCTGTCTTCATGCCGGAACTCGATAAATTTGTCATGGTTTTTATTGATGATATTCTGATCTATTCTAAAAATCTTGAAGATCATGCTTGACATCTTCATGTTATTCTTCAGCGTTTACGAGATCACCATCTGTATGCCAAATTCTCTAAATGTGAATTCTGGCTTGATACCATTAAATTTTTGGGTCATACCATCTCTAAGAATGGTATATATGTTGATCCGAGTAAAGTCCAGGAAGTGATGGATTGGAAACCCCCTACTTCGGTCCATCAAATTCGCAGTTTTCTTGGTCTTGCTGGCTACTACCGTCGTTTCATTCCAGATTTCTCCCGAATAGCTAAACCCATGATAGAACTATTAAAGAAAGGAGTTAAATTCTCCTGGAATGAGAAGTGTGAAGAAGCTATCCACACTTTAAGAGCACATCTTACTACTGCTCCAGTTTTGGCTCAGCCAGACCCATCCAGACCTTTTGATGTCTATTGTGATGCATCAGGCATCGGACTTGGGTGTGTACTTATGCAGGATAACCGCGTGATTGCATATGCCTCTAGAGCACTTCGGACACATGAGCAGAACTATCCTACTCATGATCTTGAGCTTGCAGCCGTTATACATGCACTTAAACTTTGGAGACACCATCTTATGGGTACCAAGTGCAATATTTACACGGATCATAAGAGTCTAAAGTACATCTTTACACAAGTGGACTTGAATATGAGGCAAAGACGTTGGCTAGATCTTATAAGGATTATGATCTTGAAGTACACTACCATCCAGGCAAAGCCAATGTGGTTGCGGATGCACTTAGCCGCAAGTCATATTGTCATTGCTTATCAGTAGAGGTTTTCAACAACACTCTCTGCTGGGAAATGAGAAAGCTTAATCTAGAGATCGTTCCTCAAGGTAGTCTGAATCATATAATAGTTGAGCCTATACTCCAAGATAGTATCATTATGGCACAACTACATGATAAGGGAGTCAAAATTATCAAGCAACAATTAGCCCAAGTAGAAGAAAAGTATAAATGTTTCCAAGAAGGTCCTAAAGGGATTCTATGATTTAATGGATGTATGGTTGTACCCAAAAACCATCAACTTCGCAAATAGATAATGGATGAAGCACATTTGTCTAAGTTTTCTATGCACCCTGGCAGCATGAAGATGTACCAGGATTTGAAATAGAATTTCTGGTGGACTCGTATGGAAAGAGAAATAGCGAATTACGTCTCTGAATGTGATATTTGCCAGAGAGTTAAGGCCAGTCACTTAAGAATTTCTGGTACGCTGCAGCCTCTACCTATTCCTTCTTGGAAATGGGAAGATATTAGTATGGATTTTATCGTAGGTTTACCCAACACTTTCCAGAGACATGATTCCATTTGGGTGATTCTGGATAGATTAACCAAAACCGCTCATTTTCTTCCAGTGCATACCACTTACAATGCTAAGAAATATGGTGAAATCTATCTAGATCAGATCGTTCGTCTTCATGGGATACCTAAAATATCATCTCTGATCGTGGAGCACAGTTTAGTGCTCGATTCTAGGAGCAATTTCAACAAGCTCTTGGAACCAAGTTAATCCAAAGTTCTGCATATCATCCACAGACAGATGGGCAAACAGAGAGGATAAACCAAATTCTAGAAGATATGCTTCGAGCCTGTGTGATCCAGTACGATAAGCATTGGGACAAATGCTTACCTCTGGCTGAATTCTCCTACAATAACAGTTATCAGTCGAGTCTCAAAATGGCTCCTTTTGAAGCATTATATGGTCACCAATGCAGAACTCCTTTAAATTGGTCTCAGACTGGTGAATGCGAAATCTTTGGGCCTGATCTTGTCACCGAGGCAGAAGAAAAGGTAAAGATCATTCGGAATAATCTAAAGCAGCTCAGTCAAGACAAAAGAGCTACGCAGACAAAAGGAGGAAACCAATACAGTTTGAAGTAGGTGACTTTGTATACCTGCGAGTATCTCAAACTCGCTCCTCGCTACGTTGGTCCTTTTGAAATCCTTGAAATTTGTGGACCCGTAGCCTATCGACTTCAACTTCCTCCTCAGCTAGCAGCCATTCATAATGTATTCCATGTATCTCAACTGAAAAAGTGTATCAGTGTTCCTACTGAAATCATTGATACACAAAGCATCGACATCGAACCCGATCTTTCCTATAAGGAGCATCCAATCAGAATTTTAGACACCAAGGAAAGAAATACCAGAAGTGCAACAATCAAGATGTTTAAGATCCAGTGGAATCATCATACTGAAGAAGAAACTACCTGGGAAACCGAAGACTATCTTCAGAAGAATTTCCTAGACTTCCTTAAGATTTCTTAGGTACCTATCATCTTATTACATCATTCCTGTAATCTCGGGATGAGATTCCTTTTAGGGGGAAGGTTGTGACACCCTAGGTGTTGAATATAACAAGCCAATAGGAAGAATGTTTGGTATGGTTTGAATTGTGTGAAATTTGAGTTAAGTTATGAAAATAAGGGTATTTATGTAATTTTTATAAAAGTACAAGTCTTTTTATGCAAATCATTTGAAGTAAAAAAAGGTAACTTCCAAAGTTACTAAGGGTCAAAATGTAAAATTGCAAGTCATTATGACATGTCATGAATATTTGCAATTAAGTCCAAAACTACATAAAATTTACCTTACTAAGGACAAAACTTTATTAAGTTTGATTTGAGTTCAAAGTTGTAAAATAAAGCTATGTACTTTACGTTTTTTGAACTTGAACTCTAAAGCAAAGTTGTAGGATTTGAAAAACTCTACAACTTCTATTTTGACCATTTCCTCATTAGAGTTCTGGATTAGTGGGAAATTTTACTTCACAGAGGAGTCCCTGAGATTTTTGAAAATTCCAACGAGGTCCCTCGGACCCCCTCCCCTCTTCTTCTTCCTCTGGCGCTCTTGTACTCCCCTGCTCTGCCCCTCTGCCCTCTGCTCCTCTGCTGCAGCACCGCCGCCCACCATTTTCGGCCGCCCCTCGCCACCTCCTGCTGCCTTCACCTCCACGCGTCGCCCCCAGTCCGAGCGCCCCCCTAGCCTCTCCTCTTCTGGCCTTGCGGTGCTTGCCACACCCTTCTTCCTTCCTGCCCGAGCTCCCGCTGAACGACAGCTTGCCGCTGCCGTGGTAAATGCCGGCGTCTCCTCCCTTCCCTCGCCCAGTCTTAGTTACCCGTGAGCTTCTTTGGCTCAAGCCCTTCCCATTCCTCTCCTTTTCCTTTGCCACGCGCACCCCAAGCACCGAACGCCACCGCCGCCCCTTCCTCAACTCTGGCAACCTCCTGTTCACCATGGGCAGCCCACCCCAGTCCTCCCCGCACCACTATAACCCCCTGGGAAGCTTCCCTCACCTCACTGACGCTCCCAGGCCACTTCTCGTGGCTGGACTTCCATTGGAACCACCTCGCCGCCGTTACCGCCTCGCCGGTGAGTTCCTGTCCCCGTCGAACCCCTCCCTCCGCCCTTTCTCCATCCAATCCAACCACCCCAATAGCTCCCTCACCTCCTGCTGCAGCTAATAGACCCGGGCTTGGCCACCTTACTCGCCGGGAAGTCCCTCGCCCACGAGCTCCTCCTCGCCGCCGCCTCGGCCGCCGTGGGAACCCCACCTCCGGCCACCCCCTCTACCTCCCAAGCCCACCCCTGGACGCGCCTGGAGCTCCTGATGCTAGTGAGCCAGTCCTTCTCCACCCCCCATCGCTTCCCTCACCGGAATTTGGCTGGCGACGTCCCTGCCCTTCTTCCCCGATGAGACAAGGGCTTATTTGAAAGGATTTGAAAAGTTCCAAGGGCTTTCTTGCAAGATTCCAGAGCCCCCCCAATCCAAAAGCTGTGAAGTTCAAAAATGTGTAGAAAATTGTAGAAAATTCAGAAAAATGTCAAATTAGTTGGGTTTGAATCCTTGTGTTAAATACTACAACTTTTGTATTATGATCATGAGATGAATATATATATTTTGTGCTGTGATTAAATTAGTAGATAATGGGTACTTTAATTAGATCTTTTGATCCCTGGCAATGCTGAGGCTCAAATTTGAAACATGAGATGTATATGCCATAAGTAGAGTTGTGTAAAATTTGGAAGCTCAGAACAGCCCTCTAGCTAGAATGTTTAAATAACTTTGCTTTATGTTAATAAAAGATTCATGATTTAATTCCAGGTGCATCTCTTCATATTTATAGCTGAAAAGTTTACCTTAGCTTTTTTTCAGCATGTATAATCCAAGATAAAAGTTTGAGAGTCAGAATCCTAGTGTAACTTCAATAATGAATTTAAGGTTAGATTCAAAGGAAATTCATGAACAATAGCTCTAGTTCATGAAAAATTATGAAATTATTTTGAAGTGTTGCTCTTGAATAGTGTGACATGTCCATCAATTTTCAATCTATGCTCAGGTGTAGAACAACCAGAATAAATAGAACTTGGTATGATAATGTTATATTCTTAACTTAGGGTTCATTTAATTAGTCAAAGTAAGTCGATAATTAAATAATAACCTAGGGTTATTAGAGATAATTAGCTAGTCAAATTAATAAAGTTGTTAAATGTAATTAGTTTAATTGTTTAAGATAACCAAACATGCTATCTAATGCAGTTAGTTTAAATGTTTAGGGTAAACAACTATGTTACTTAATGTAACTAGGTAATTTAGTTTATACTCAATAAATGACTGCCCAGTAGGAGAGTGAATGATATGTTTGGTGAATGCACTATGTCTTCGTTGGATTGCAACTTTATTGTGAAATAGAATAAAAGTCTATGCATCTTCTAAACTGCATCGTTTACATCACATGTAGACTCGATGCTTCTCGCCGATGGAGATTATCAGATTCTCCCGGAACCCGAAGTAGAAGTCTCGGAAGACACCGAGAACATCGCCGAAGATTTAACTGAAGCTCCGAACCCGAGTTCGGAAGAATTTATTAACGTCCCTGACCCCAGCCTCTCTACTAAAGGCAAGCCCCGGTCATAAACCCACTACATTATAACACTGCAGTTCATGTATATATATTTATTTATGTCTACTTGTGCAATAAAGTTCTTAGGAGTTGTCTGGAAACCCTAGATGCATATTCCTAGGAACCGATGTACTGAATATTAGAACCTGAGTCCGACTAGTGCCATGCTAATAGGACCGGCAGAAGTCGAGTGATTTCTTGTCACCCGCACGATATAGGAATTGGTTGTTTACGATCCTGCAATCACTATAAGGATGACGGACGGGGTTATGTGCAGAATCATGGAAAGGAAGGATACCCCGTCAGTGTTGATAATTTTGGTTAAGGTCGCAGTGTGTGGTAGTGGCAGTTAAGCGTTTGAAAGTACTAGCCACATGACGTGAAATATGGTAAGCGGTAAGCCTAGTAACCAATCGGCCCGGGAAGTGGACTCGTCCCCCACCACTCGACTTTTATTTTATGTTTACACGCACCGATGTGTGAGAGTAGGTTCTGCAGAGTTGACGGGAATACGATCATACAGTCATGCTGTAGACGTATGTCCTGCATATTGGATGTGCGTATGGTCCTACAGTCGCTTGTGGTGGCATTGTTCCACGACCCGGAATGAAAGGCAAACGGTTGCTTCGGAATGACCTGTCGGTGTTGCAAGCGTGTGAGTTAGGTTTACCTTGCAAGGATTGAAATTCGATTCAGAATCGTCCATTTCTCATGGAGATTGAGACTGCTTAATACTTCTGATACATAGAGTAACAAGCGCAATCTTATGATGAGTAATACTGAGGTATGCTTTAAAAAGACTCTACCCTGCTTGAGTAGTCATAGGTGCTTACCTAGAATGGTTAAAAGAACTAGAACCTGAAAGCTAAAATATGAAATTAAGGACCTACTTTTTGTTGCTTTTTAGCTGAGACAAAACCTAAAACCCCATAAAGCCTTCATGGTCTAGTTATGGGCTAAGTATACCTAATTCTGGGTAAGCCTTGCTGAGTATTAGAGCACTCAGTCTTGCAATATGATTTTATTTCAGGTAATGTCCCTGAAGACCCTACCCTTCCCATGCCTAGGGCCTATGCTCTGCCTGATGGTTGGTCCGTGGAGTGGGACCCGTCCCCGGCCAACACTGATCATACCAAGTGATGTCATGCTAGGGCTTAGCATGATGTCCGTATTGGCGACGTGTATAGTTGTCATACTTTAAATTCCGCTGCTGTGAACTTGAATCTTTAAACTGGTTTGTAATAATTGCTATCAGTTGGAAACCTATGCTACTTTTGGAAACTCATGTGATATAAATGCCGGTGATGTAAAATATGATGGCGATTGTATCTCTGGACTCGCCTTCGTGCGAGGTACCTTGTTTGATCCTGCATTCGGTGGTTTATCGGGATGTTACCCGACAGGCCAAGGATTACACTATTTGAAGTACGATCGGAGCCCTTGAAAGAGGACTGGCGTACTTGAGCCGGTGTAATTCAGGTTGGTTCTACCACAGCTATAGCCACGTTCATGTTTTATATGAATCGACTTCTTGCCATGAGCTTTGACAGTCGTTAAATACGGAGGCTACAGCCACGTTCATGTTTTATATGAATCGACTTCTTGCCATGAGCTTTGATGGTCGTTGCGATGATGATCGTGTTTTTTCCTAACAGGTTAGATCCGCTCGATCGGATTATATCTACCTTGTTGGACGGGCTCACATGAGGAGCTATTTCGACTACGCCCAGAGTCGTTGCACTCGGGGTAGTTTTGACTTCTTGCCATAGGCACGACAGTCGCGCGACGATGATCGCGTTCTTTCCTAACTGGTTAGATCCGCTCGATCGGATTATATCTAACCTGTTGGATGGGTTCCTATGAGGAGCTATTTCGACTACTTCCAAGGTCGTTGCACCCGGGGTAGTGTCTACTACTTAGCCTATGAACATAGATGACAATCCAGAAGTCACAGGGCAAATATGAGTATAGACGTCAATGACAGATATATTACAAGGAGAAGAGTACTTTTTTTTACAACATCTCAATCCTGTATTACACTTTCTACTATTTTTTCAGCTACAGGCCAGGCTTGCAGGGGGTGTTCGCTGAACTGCTCTTCAGAGCAGTCTGCAGGTGCACCCTGTGCGAATACCTCTAGTTGAGCCTGAGGCCAAAAGGACTTTTACAAAACTTAGCGTGTGGCTGACAAGTGATGAAACTGAGGACTTTCTGCGGAGCTCTGAGGAGTCGCTCCAGCAGGGATCGCCCATCTGCTTCGCCGCCTTCCTGGGGATCCACCATGTCAACAAGCTGTTGGGCAACCCCCCTAAGGTCCTCCAGCTCCTTCTGGCGCTGCTCCTTTTCTTCACCCAGTGTCTTGAAATGCTGAAGGCAGTCGACGAACTGTTGTTCAGTGTCGGTGATCACCTTCTGCAGCCTCTCAACGTCATCTGTACAGCGATATAGCATATTCTTCGTGTTAGTAAGCAACTCTTCTATATATGTTAAGATTTTTCTAAGCTCTGCGGTGAAGATAGTTTTCAGCACTCAAGACAAACTGCTAAGAGAAAGTACTCGAGCGAGCAAAGGACTTGCCTTGGTGCGCTTTTTTCTGCTCTTTAAGCTATTCTTGGAGCTCGGAGTTGGACTTCTCAAGATTGCGAAGATTGTTCTTGAGAAGCCATGTTTCTTGTGTCCGCTTCTGCTTCAGCTTGTCAAGTTCCCTCTGAAGATACATGTTCTTTCGGTGTTCTTCTATTATACGTTGATCCTTTGCTCGGAGTTCTTAGAGGCCACTCACGACTGCTTTCAGCTTCTCGGATTTTTCTTGGGAGAGTTTGGCCACATCCTGCATAAGGGGAACGACTAGGACAAGCAACTCAGCAAAGCATAATGGCAGAAGAGCAATCATGCCTTACTAGGGTAAATTTGTACATCTCTTTGGAGATCTTCTGGAAGTATCGCATGTTGTCGACCGTCAGGAGAGGATCATCCACTAGATCTTTGGTGATGATGTTCTTGTATCCACTCTCGGACACCAGCAGATCTTCAGGGTTTCTTGAGGTACCCGCCTTCAGTTGATGGTTGTGGGGCACCTGCAAGTCGAAATGCATTCAGTACATGAAGTCTGCAGTCTAAGCAGTTAGCCGTGGGAGGTCAGACGCTTACTTGTGCCATCCGCAGGAGTGGCGTTAGTGGCCTCGACTTGTTCATCACCACTGGTGCTTGCTTCGGGTTGCTGGGGCTCGGGAGGTGGTGGGTCGGGCAGCGTCGTGTCCTCCTTGGGGGCTGGAGTACCCGAGACAGGCTCTGGCTTAAACCCTAAGGCAGACGCAGTCCTAATGAAGCAGAATCAGTTATATCATTAAACAAGTCAAAAAGAACAGAATATGCATTATGAAATAGGACCTGCACTTACAACGAAGATTTCTTCATGGTGGATTTCTTTAGTCAGGGCCCGTGGTTTTATAACCACAGTACTCGTTGCCGGTGGCGGGGTCACACCAACCGATGGCGAGGTACCCGCCATGGCAATGGTTACAATCCCTGCTGAAGTAGTCGATGGGTCCGTCCCAGCAGTTTCTGTGGCACCACCTGCTGGAACATCATCCCCAGTGTATTCGGCTCCGATCACCTTTTGGCGCTTGGGGTCTGGAGGTGAAGCAGAAGGACTGCATAATAGACAATGTAAGCATTCAACAACTCCAATATTTGACAACTCTACAGAACAGCCGCTTCATACCTGGGGGTTCGACTACGTGTGCTTTACGTGTGCGCGCTACCTGACGACCCCGAGGGACCAATGGCAAGGATTCAGCCAACTCCACGGATGATCCAGGGGAGTTGTTCTTCTTCGCCTTCCCTTCGGTTACCCTTTCCGCCAGGGAGCTCCCGCTTTCGGTCATCTCACCGCCAGGCAGAGCATCAGATGCTTGAGCTTTTTTTGCTTCAGCCGCAGCGCTGGGAAGAAGGTGGTCTGGTTGGGGCATGTCAGGTTGTGGTGGATAACTCCGGTACAACTCCGTGTGTCCCTGCAGAGGATTTTTCAGTTAGCGGTTATAGAAAAATAGAACTTATTCCAAAGAAGTTGAACACTTACCGGCTTTGGAGGATTTTGTGCAGAAAACAACTCCAGGACGTAGGGAACTGCGTTCATGTCCAGCATGTAACACCCTAATGTAATTTCCCCCATATTTTAAGGAATTTATTTGGGCTTAAATAAAATTTTCAGGGTTTTCCCTAGTTTATCTCGCATTTAAAGTAATTTTATAACACAAAGAATTAAAATTTATTTTAGGTTCAACATGTTTGTGCATTCATGCTGGTGCATAAGTTGTTTTTGGTTGAGTGCATATGAGTTGAATTCAAATTTGAGTTGAATTCAAATAGAATTGAGTTGGGTTGATAAAGAAAAGGGAAGCAGCAGGAAAGTAGGTCAGTCATTCCTTCCTTTCTCAGTAATTCCTTTCCTTTCTCTGTCATTCTTTCCTTTCTCAGTAATTCCTTTCCTTTCTCTGTCATTCTTTCCTTTCTCAGTAATTCCTTTCCTTTCTCAGTCATTCCTTTCCTTTCTCAGTCGTTCCTTTCCTTTCTCAGTCATTCCCTCAGCCTGACCCCACCTGTCGGCCCCTTCCCCCTCTCCTCTTTCTTCCCCGGCGCTCAACTTCCCCCGAGATCTCCGGCGAGCTTCCTTATCCGGTCCCGCACGCCCAGGGCAGCGCCGCCGCCCTACAAGAGGGAACCCCCTGCGCCCTGGTACCCAGAACCCTAACCCCAGCCCTGCAACCCCGGAGACCCCAGCGCCGCCGCCCCCTTTTCTTCCTCCGCCCGGTCACCTCGGCCTCGCCGTGGTCAGGCCACTCCACCGCGCCCCGGTCCCCTGCAACCCCCGTGTCCTCTCTCTCTCACCATCTAGAAGCTTCCTGAGGCCCGCAATCTCACCCCGGGCCTCTGCATCACCGGGATTTCGCGAAGAGACCGCCGCTGGTGAGCTGTGCCGCCCCCGCAATCCGCCGTCGCCGGCGATCCCCGGATGTCCCTAATCTCTCTGGCACCTTCGCAGGACCTTCGCGTGTCGAACCGAGGCAACCCGACGCTCGGAGAGCGCCCGCAGCCGCTTTCCCCACGAGCGCCGCCTGTCTCTGTCCGTGCTCCATCGCCGCCGTCGTCGCCAGCACCCCTGTACCGCCCCCCAGTCGATCTAAACCCCTCGGTGAGTTTCGCCCCCTCTCCCTGGTCCTTTTGCACCAGATGTCGTAGCCTTTAGCTACCCGTAGCGCCCGGAACGCCGCTCGCCGGCGTTGTCCGCCGTCCCGAGCCGCCTTCGCCGTCGTTCCACCCTAACAGAGCTCGAATCCACCCCCACAAGTGACCAGCTAGGTTCCCTGTATCGTGCTGAGTCTCCTGGGCTTGACCTCGTCGTGAATCATCCCCAGGAACGCGAGATAGCGTGTCTCCGGCGACCCCTCCTCGCCGCCGGCCGCGTTCCGTCTGATCGGACCAGTCCGAACCGCACTGTCCAGATCGGACCAGTCCGAACTCCGCTGTTCAGATCGGACCGTCCGAACCGGAGTGCGTCTGAACCGTTCGATTTAGATCCAACCGCCCAGATTAGAAGCCGCGTACCACTTCAGCCTGGCCATTTTGTTAAAGAGCCCCTGCGCTTTTCAAGAATCAACCCGCAGTCCACTACAGTTCAATAACAATTGCAGTTTAGCCCTATTTCTTGCACCGAAGCCCTTGATCTTTATAGAATTTGAACCCGCAGTCCAAGCCCTGTATTTTCACATGTTAGCCCCTGCGTTTAGCCTTTAATTACGTTTAGGTTCCTGGTTTTTGTCCAGAACCCCTTGGAAGTTCTGTTTTCTTACAGTTTAGTCCCTGGACCTTGTTTTAGCCCTAGATTTTGCGTTTTAGCTCCGTTTTAAGCGCTCTTTATGTCCACGCGATCGTTGTAACGCGTAGAATCGTTCTAGGCCAGTTTTATGTGCTGTTCCATTGTATTGATGTACTGTTTCTTATGTTTTGCTATTGTTTGCATGTGTGTGCATGTGTGGCCCATGTATTGCTGTTACGATCGTGAGTAGACGTCGAGCCACCAGAGCAGTACCAGGAGCAGCCATCTTCCGAGCAGTTCGAGCAGCAGCCGGGAGAGTACGGGGAAGGCAAGTATAACATGAACCTCCTATCACTTTTAAATACAATTTCATACTGCATTTTAATTCTGCATACCTATAAGGACTTCCTAGCTACCTTTATATCCTTATATATATCCTATGGGTTGCATTTTGGTTAGTTGTGCTAGGTTGCTGCGCTATAACAAATCTTGGTCCTTTTTAATTAATTTGATTAATGGTCTTATGCAACTTAATTCTGGAGCCGACCCTCTGTGCTGTGTGCTTGAGTGGTTTGTGCGTCCTTAAAAGATGTTTTTGTTAGAAACATGGTTTAGGGGGCCAGCACGGTGCTTAGTGCTTGGTTGGCCACTCTCCATAAGGACCGGTTCATAGAGCGACAACCTGGGACAACCGCGCAACCACAAGACTGGAATGGGACGGTCTTGACTTACTAATTAGGTCATTTTGGTTCGGGAGTAACTTACCTGCGAGGGCAAGAGGGGTGGTAAGCTTCAATGGTCCCTGCTCCTCCGGCTTGGTCTGTGCTGTGTGTCTTGTACCCCCGGAGGTGGGCCCCATCGTCGCTGATCCAGAATCCTTAGCGGTTACACCTTACCAACGTGATCCTTTGTAACGGTCTCGTAGTGTGCTTGCTAGCCATCTCACCTAAGGAAGTGTGATGAACCACTAGCGTAGCTCACGACTTGTGGGTAAAGTTGTGCAACCTCTCGAGAGTGTAAAACTGATATATCAGCTGTGCTCACAGTCATGAGCGGCCCAGATCCTCCGTCTGATTAGTGGGGTTATCAACCTTTGGTTAGGGAGATTCCCCGGGTGGTTTTGGTTTGGATGGTTCTCAGTAGTTCTTAATTAATATTAGTTAATTCTTATGCAATTTGGGTTATGGTAATTCATCCACTTGTAGTAATTAGCTTTAATAAAATTTGCCAAGATTAAAAGCTAATGCAGTTGAGTCAGCTAACCTTAGAGCCTCATGCTCGTGTTATACTTGTTGAGTACGAGTTTGTACTCACACTTGCCTCTCTACTCTTCTGTTCTATTTTGGACATCTTCGACTGCTGCTCAGTGCCCGGCAACGTGGAGGATTACGTCAGCGGCTTCAACGACTTCTAGGCGTTTGTCTCCCAGTCGACGTCCCTGTGGCGCCCAGCTCTTCATGTATCTCTTTTACGCTTCCGCAACTCTTGAACCGATTCTTGATTCGGTTGTAATAAAATAATTCATTTATGATTCATTTACGATTTATATTAATGTTATTCCTGACATGTGTTGTGATATCTTGATAATCTGTTGTATATATGCGTGACTTGATCTTGGCGCATATATGATTGCTCGATTTATGTTCTTATAAATCGGGTGTGACACAGCAGCAGTCACTTGACCCAGATGAGCGCGGCATCGTCAGTCAGCTCTTCTGCGCACATCGGGGATGGGTCTTCAGTGATTCACACGAAGGATCAGTTATCATGTCCGGAGGGCACTCTACGGCGATGCCTTGGTTCAGGTGCCCTCTCATCGGGTCTTGTATCTGTCGTCTGCCGACAGTAGCCGGCACTAGCCCTGGCGGTCGTCGAGTCATTTGGCGCGGGCTTTCCTGCTATGCCCGTCCTTCACTCACCTCGGGGCTTGTATGATGCCTTCCGCTCGCATTCATCACAACCTACGTCTGCCTACCCCATCTTGTCTCATGCTTTCCTATCAGGCTCACAGTCATTAACGGGAATCGGGGTAGGTGGACTTTTTATGGCTGGCTACTTGGTTCTAGCCCATCCACCCCCGCGGCGCCCTGCCTCGGCGCGGCTATAAATAGCGGTGCTGGGCTTCTGGTTGTTTCACCAAGACCAAATGGCAGAGCCTCCTGCAATTCTTGGTAGAACTAGGCCTCCTAGAGCCTGGGTTCAGCTCGTTCGAGACAGGCCCCAGTCCCTCATCATTTGCTGTTAGTGGATTGACTGCGAGCGGAGGAGCATGAGGAAGGAGAACTCGAGCGTCCAGATCCTTTGCTTCACCTTCGTGAGGCGGTTGCCTTGGTTCAGGTGCTGGTTCCCCGCGAGGGTGGAGGCAGATTCGCTGCTCTTCGTGAAATCGTTCAGTAGGCGGTGACTCACCCGCAACTCCCTGCTTTCTTCCCGTAGGGAGGCGGAGGCGAGCCTTGCCGCACCTGCCCTAATTTCACGTGGGACTGGTGGCTCCGCTTGGTGCCGCACGGTCTCGCCAAGCTTCCCTTTTTCTCATCCTCCCCGCTACCATTGCCAGAGCTGCTTCGTGGTGGCTAAGGCGTATGTCAAGGCAGCATGAGATGTACGCGTCGATGGCCCCATGCCGCTCCAGCTTCCAAGATAGCTTTGCTGTTAGGGGATGGACTGCGATGCGGTCATCCGTCCTATCTCAGCCCTTGCTGAAGTAGACCTTGGACAACTTTCAGCGCTGCCTTGCATGGTGGAGCTTAAATCATTTGTAATTGTACATGGCCAATGGCTAGCTACCTCCTTTGTCCAAAATGTAGGTTGTTTTGACAAATCTGATTCATGGCCTTTGTTATGCGCCCGAAGCGCACCATGTAATTGTGTCCCTTGGTAATTTTGGAATAAAAGAAGGGCTTTTTAGTGCTTAATTTCAACGCTCCACTGTTGACTCAAGGCTGTCGGGGGTTAGGTGCTGTCCTAGCGGTTTTTCTATTTAGAAGGGACACGAAAAGCGGGGAGACCTCCCTCCCTTTCTTTCGGCTCCCCCTCCCACTTCTTATGCTACCACGTGTTTGGTCTCCTCGCGAGTCCAACCCCCAAGCTCCCACACATTAGCTGGAGTCCAGTTGGGAGGCCGTTTCGGCTTTCAATCGCTTCCCTTCAAGCATCATTTTTGACAAGGCAGATGGGCTGAGTTGTGCCACGTTTTTCCTCGTTGGTTGAAACGTGGTGCTCGGTGAGCTATTAACGGGTTGGTCCGAGTGGGGCTTGAGTTTCCGTCCGTGGGGATCCAGCGTAGGTCAGCTGGTGACCGAATCTAGATTCTCGATGGCTAATCTGTTTAGTTATCAGGTCCGTCTGACTGGTCCCGGTTGCTCGTTGCGTTTCTTTAGAGAAAAACCACAGATCATGCTCCAATCAAGACTCGAACGTGGGTCGAGATGCCTGTGGTGTTCGCACGCCCGGGTGTTGACCGCTAGTAGGTCCATCCATCTCCACCCCTCACTCTGGTGGTGCCCTGGGGTGGTTGTGAACCCGCCGGCAGGCAAACCCTTGGGCTTTAATGGGCCGTCGGGGCATTTTCAGCTCGTATCCCTTTCTACATGTGGGAGCCTTTGCCCCCTTCATTGCTGGGCGCGTTCCCCAAGGGGTCGAGCCCAAGCGTGGCGTCAGCGCATCTCCTGATGGGATGGGGCGATGTGACGCGACGAACGCGGCCATAATGGCAATCGTGGGGGTTGAGGCGTCGGTTCGTCTTCCATTGTCCTTACCTATAATTGGGGTTCTTGGCCCCTCTGCCATCACCGCACCTCTCCGTCTTCCTGTCCTCCTCATCTCCTTGCTGCTAAAGCCCAAGCCATTCCCATTCTATGCCCCTGCCCTTGCAAGAGCTCCTGATCCCCTTTGCCGCCCAAAAATGGCATCATGGTACCGCTCAGAGGTGGGCCAGGCACCCCTATGAGGTCTCATCAAGCATAGGCTTCTCTACCCAATCCACTACAAGGGAGTGGCTCTTACCTGGCTTTGAGGAGGTACCGGCGCCGCGCGATGGCTACGTCATCTCCTTCGCGCACTTCCATGAGCATGGGTTTGGGATGCCCCCTCATCCCTTTTTCTGGGGGCTCCTACATCATTACCAGATCGAGCTGTAGCACCTCAACCCAAATGGGATCCAGCAAATTGCGGCCTTCATCGCGTTATGCGAGGGGTTCTTGGGGATTGTACCTCACTTCGAGCTCTGGGGGTACTTCTTCGCCGTCTCGTTGGTCAAGAAGAGGGACGGGTTGATGGCCCGGATAGGCTGCACTAGAATTCACATCCACGGACCCCGAGCCCACGAGTACATGGCCATTGCCACCACGAAGTCCAATAAAGGGTGGCACTCGTAGTGGTTCTACATCAAGAACCACGACGCCACCCCCCCCCTTCCGCTCTTCACCGGCCGCACGATTGTGGCGGCTCTGCCGGTGTGGTTATGGGGGCCCATCAAGAAGGAGAAGAAGAGGATCATCCCGCTCCATGGCGCCATAGCGTACCTAAAGGGCCATGGCCTCTACAGCACCGGCGTCATCGGAGCCTACCACTCGAGGTGGGTGGCGCCGCTGGCACGCGCGCTTCTACTGTATGGGATGGCATCGGGCATGCGGCTTGAGGGCATGGCACTTGCCCAGGGTTTGCTCCAGGATTTAGAGATCTAGCAATGCATCCGGGAGGCACCAGATGAGCCCGACGCAACCTTCCCGGTCGAGGGTGATCCGGCGATGCGGCCGGACACTAGCTTCCTCGACCTCCTCGTTATGTCTTGCTCTTTTCTCGACTCTTACTTTTGACTTCATGGGTCGGTGTTTGTAAGGCCAGTTTAGCCACTTACGTGATTCTCGCGCGCAGCTGCTGGAGGATGAAGTTGCACGAGCAACGAATGTGCTGCTGATGAGACGCGCAAGAAGAAAAAAGATGCGGAGAAAGCGAAGAAGGAAGTGCGGGAGTGCGCAAAGCTGCAGCGCGGTAAGCATTGGCAGGGATCAAACGAGGAAGTGGCTGTGAGGGCGATGATGATGATGAGGAGGAGGAGGAGGAGGAGTGGGATGACATCCCATGGGACAAGCTAGCGCGCAATGAGGACGTGGGGTCATCCCCTCAGCAGTCGGCATCAGCGCAGGTGCCCTCCAGCCCTACGCCTATCCCAACACAGCAGGGGGGCTGCGTGCGTGGAGGCATCAGAGGTGGATTGTGACACCCTGTTGTGGGCTCCCATGCAGGTGGGGGGTCCCAAACGGCAGCGTGCGGAAGAGGCGGAGTTGGGGTTGGGAGGTCCAACCTCGAAGCACCCTCGTATGGTGGCGTCTCGGTGAGTCGACAATCACTTCATCCCTTCATGCTTCGCAATTTTCTGCCAATGGCATGGTAACCGCCCTTGGGCCTTTGCTGTAGTGCCGTAGGCCGAGCGGGTACCCTGGTGGTGGCGCCGCGAAAGGTCGTTGTGCTTCAGCGGACGCCACCAGGTGCAGTTGGCATCTCACCGGGGGCGAGCGTGGAGGGTGCCGAGGAAGAAGCGGTGCCTGCAAATCCAGGGATGTGTAACACCCTAGGTGTTTAAAATCCTGAGCAAGACAACCTGAACATAGCATGATGCATAATAATTTAGAATCATTGAAACAATTCATTTAAAACATGTTTTTTGCGGGAAATCGGCAGGACCCACTACAAATCCTCTTGCCTTAGCTAAAACCCTAGCATCAGGGAATGCGGTTCCTCTAGGGAGGCATCTCCTCGGATCAGTGTACCAGCTACTCCACCAAGTATCGGTTAAATTATCGGCTGGAGAACCTATCGGCAATCTGGTTGGCCCTTGGTGGTTCATCAATTTATAGCTCAACATGCACCTCAAGGCCGTTTCGAAATATGATATTAAGAAACTTCAATTTCCAAAAGAGCAACAAGAAGATGCAGAACCTGAGACTCGCTGGTGCATGTATTTTAGTGAAGCCATGTCAGTCGTTCCAAGTACTCAGTATACCCCAAGCCACACAGCCGATTTCTTCAGAGCCTTCTATAATGGTCTTACCAAAAATGCAATCATTTGGTTTGCCTATCTTGATGATGAAAATCTCTTTGAGCTGCCAATCAACTTCAACTTCAACACGGCTAAAACCGATGAAGCCAGCTGGAAGAATCTTATTGCATCCATCACACCTGGAATTCTCCCGGCTGGTTTCTTTGGAGGAAAAGTGCATCCAAGATCATATGAGTTCTATTATAAATCTGTAGCTGCTCATCAACTGGCTTTTGGTCAAGTACCAATCAAACTGTTTTTCGCCGATGCTACAAAGCCAAGAGAAATATTGTCTACCGGCCTGGAATGCAGCTGAGTTATGAGCCTAGCTCTAGTTGCCACCAACATTGATCTGGATTCTTGGTGTCTTGTACCTTTCACAATGAAGCCATTTAAACAGTGGTGGTCAGAATGTCATCAACACCTCTTCTGTGAACCGGCAATGGTATATTGTCAGAAACTTGACCCACACACAATGTTTCCGATCAGGTAAAGATCTTATCCTCTGATTGCTATTATTTCCTCTTTAATATGCTTCGCTAATGTCTTTTGCCTTTTTTCTCTCAAGGGAACTAGCATCACCCCTCCGAGTGTGAGTCGGAGCAACAAGCCGATTTCTTATGCACCATCATCGGCTATCTCATTAATCGGCTTCTACGCACCTTCCCTCAAGGATGTTGCTACAGGCAAAGTTCAGCAGAAGACCGTCGTCAAGAGAATATCATGCAAAAATCGCACCCTTGATCAATCAGATGCGTCGGACGAGCAGGAAAGAGAAAAGGTTTTAAAAGCAACATTTCTTGCAGAAAATGCATTCCAGGTGCCGATTATCTTTTTCCGAACATGTGTTCATACTCAAATCATTCGAGCTAACCCTTTGTCTCTGCAGGCCTTATTGGGAGAGAATCCAACTCCTTTGATTGAAACGGTCAAGATCAGCCAATTGAACCATCAGCAGGGGTAGGAACACATCTACTGGCAGTTCTAAATCCCCAACCAGACTTAGCCGAAAACATGCTAACTCAACCGGAATCGGCTGAAACGACTCAAGGCCAACTTCCTAAGTCAAATAACCCTATCTCTGGAGCATCCTTGAAAGGATTTCAGAAAATGAACCAGTAATCAACCCAACGCAAAACACCCAAGTCATCATATCAGATTCATCGGCAACCACCTCTGATCCAACGAACACGTCAGCTCTCCAGGTATGATATTTCATCAGTACTTCCGATTTTCTGACCCTTTATTCTGCTCTCTGATGATAAATTGTTTTCTAGGATACTTCTTCCAATATCCAATTGGCTGCAATCCAAGAGCCCAACGTTCCAGCTCCTCCGATTAACACAAACCCTGAAGCGCCTCCTGAAGCAGAAACAAATCATCAAGAACTTCCTCTGACGGGAATCATGACGCCTACACCTTTTGATGAAATCAGATTGAAAATGGTGAGACTCAGTGTCAGTCGATTTTTTTCTCATAACCGATCCCTTTTCCTCGACTCATCAACTAAGTATTATTTTTGCAAGCTCAGGATACCCCAGACAATAGCCTCTTCTCATTCAAAATCGGAGAGCCACCTGAAGAAGACGATGCTCAGTCAACTCTTCTTGCACTTAGTGAGCTTCCCGAGGATGCCAAGGCAAAGCTCCAGACTATGCTCACTCTCCTTGATCAAAATATCGAACAACTGGTGCAAGATGCCAGGCCGATTCGGGACCTGTTCCTCAGAATCAGGGGTCATCTCCCAGAAACAGCTGTAGAGGCCCTCGTCCCTGCAGCCTATATAGAGAGCCAACAGTTCGAGGTTCTAAAAGCCAAGCAACGGCTAGCCGATCGATCTCGTCAAGAGCAAATGGCCAAGGACAAAGAGTCTCATGTAGCTCGTGTTGAAGATCTCCGTAGAAGAATCGACACACTACGCTGCTCTCGTCCTACCATCGTCAGAGAAATCGGTCGCCTCAAGGCTAGAAAAGTAGATCTAATGAAAGAGCTTAGATTAATCGGAAATGCCATCACTGCAGAAGAAACAAAACTTGCCGAGCTCCCGAGTGCCATTGATGGACTTGAACAAGAGAAATTGCAGCATGATCAACAAGCCAATTGGCTCCACAAGAATATTCAGCCCATTCCTGGATCTGCCGATGCCGACTTCAAGAAGATAGAGGATGCCGATCAGATTCGTTTGCGTGCGATAGATACAATCTGTGGCCTCTTAAACTTGTAATTTTGAAACTTTCTTGTGTCGTGCCCATCGAGGCAGAATCACATGGCCGTAAATACTCTGACCCTGTCCAATGTCTACATTTGGCCGATTCCTTGAACAGCTACCTACTTTTTCTATTTATAGTGCTTTTGACCGAACGTTGGCATTTGGAACGGTCATTTTTGACCGAATGTTACTCATCCCTCCGATCTCTTCTATAAATACGTGCATCCATTCTCTTCCAAAAGGCAAGCATAGAACACAACAACCCCTCCATTTTTCTTCGGCAAACGAATCCTGAAGAACACCAAATCTAATCAGGCGAGGGTCACCAGCTTATCTTTACTTTGCCGATTTCATCATTATTTTACATTTTCCTTTTCTTCTGTAGCCTCCAAACCCAACAACTAATAATCTTGAAGCAATACACCAAATCCTCCAATCCAACGAGAGGCTTTCTCAGGCTGACAAAGATATGATCCAAGTTAACATTGAACAAGTCAGAGACTATATCCCACCAGATTTGACTCTAGTCCTGGCTTCAATCAATTCTACCGGCCCAAGGTGTCAGAACAATCGGCAGATTCAAGGTCTTGGGCTATTATCCTCTATCCTTCAAAACAAGCTAAGAACTCTGGAGAGCAAAAGGGAAAGTGTCTTGCAGGAGTTGGAGAAGACCCTCGCTCGGTGGAAACAACCGGTGTGCTTTTTAAGGGATCGGTACAAGAGGTAGCCATATCTCGAGAAACTTGCATTTCCTCTTGTCCCCTGTTTCCTGCTCATGCTCCTGTACCTGCTGAGTTCTTCGGCACCGATGAACAAAATCATCGAATATTGTAATACCAGTTTTTATTCTTCAAGAAATCCAAGATTAGATGTAATATCTACTTTGTAATCCCATAGATCTAGAGTTCATTGATGTAATTTTTTTCCCTAAGGGTGACACATATCATGTGGGCCATGTATTCAATCGATGAGAACCGAATGCAATTGGCTAATAAATCCTCAACGATTTTTACCTTGTTATTTATTTTTTGTACTAAAGGTGATTTAGAAAATTGGCTATAACTCATCTGACATCCCCTAGACAAATCGGCTATAACTCATCCGATGCTTCCATACAAATCGGCTAAGCTTCTGCCCATATACTGGGGCAGTATCTCTTTAAATATTTCTCATTTAAAGCCCTGAAAAATTCTTCTCCTTCAAGCGTCTCCAAAATATACGCATTGCCTGGAGCGTACCGATTTATGCGATATGGTCCTTCCCACGATGGTGACCATTTGCCGAATTTAGGGTGTTTGGATCCAATCGGCAATATGAGTTTCCAGACCAGATCTCCTTAAGAGAACTCTTTAACTTTAACTTTCTTATCATACCATCTGGCTATCCTTTTCTTGTTTTCCTCAAAATTGATCATGGCTCTCAGTCGATGTCCCGCCAAATCTTCTAATTCATTTTTCATTAAAACTGAATAATCATCGGCCGTGAGTTGATCTTGAAATGTAGTACGCCTTGACCCAGTTTTTAATTCCTAAGGCAATACGGCTTCATGCCCATACACCAACTGATAAGGAGACAATTTTGTAGACCCATGACAAGCCATACGATAGGCCCACAATGCTTCATTCAGAGTAGTATGCCAACGTCTTGGTCGTTCCTCGATTTTTCTTTTTATTAACTTGATAACCCCTTTGTTGGCTGCTTCAGCTTGACCATTGGCTTGAGCATAGTAAGGAGAAGAGTTCAATATTTTAATCCCCATACTAGTACCAATATCATCGAACTCTCCTAAGGTGAACATAGTCCCCTGATCAGTTGTAATAGTTTGAGGAATTCCAAACTGATAAACAATATGTTCCTTGACGAAATCAATCATATTGGCCGATGTCACTTTTTACAAAGGAATTGCCTCAACCCACTTTGTAAAATAATCAGTTGCTAATAATATAAACTTATGCCCTTTACTTTATGGTTGATAAATTTGACCGATCAAGTCAATTGCCCAACCTCTAAATGGCCATGGCTTAATTATTGGATTCATTGCTGATGCGGGACCTCTCTGCACATTACCGAACTTCTGACATTCCTGACAACCTTTATAATATCTAAAGCAATCCTCCAATATAGTTGGCCAGAAATACCCATTTTGCCTAATCATCCATGTCATCTTAGAAGCCGATTGATGAGCCCCGCATGTTCCTTCATGAATCTCACCCATCAAATTCTTGGCTTCTTCCTTGCTGAGGCATTTGAGTAAAACCCCATCAATTGTTTGGTAACACAACTTGTCTTGTAGCAGAACATACTTAGTCGCTTGGTATCGTAACCGTCTATCAATTTCTTAGATGGGTCCCTCAAATAATCGGCTATCTCCTTTCTCCAATCATCGGCTGCCAACTCCACTGCCATTGCCCCATAAATCGGTCTATATCCAGAAGCGCCTTGAGCAAGTTTATTGGCTTCTTCATTATAGGCTTTGGGAATATGCTCGATCATCACAGTCTCGAATTCTTTTAACAATTGGAGACATTCTTCATGATAAACCCTTAAAATATCATTTTTGCATTCATATTCTCCAAGCAACTGATTAATAACCAGCATATAATCCCCAAATATCTCAACAGCATCGGTCTTGATTTCTCTTAATAATTTAATCCCCTTCAATACAGTTTGATACTCAGCTTGAATATTCATAGCAGTCTTCTCAATCGGTAGTGAGAACTCAAAACTTGCTTCCCGAGGTGAAATCAGTACTATGCCGATTCCTGACCTACTCCACAAGATGATCCATCGAAGAATAAAGTCCATGGCACAGGTTCCACCACTTTAACTTCTGAGCCACAATGATGAGTCACAAAATCGGCCATGACTTGCCCCTTGATAGCTTTAACTGATTCATACCTTAAGTCAAACTCGGATAATGCCAGAATCCATTTTTCAATTCTGCCATTCAAAATTGGCAATGACAACTTGTACTTGATAGCGTCATCCCTGCAGACAACAGTACATTCTACCGATAATAAATAATGCCTAAGTTTGGTGCAAGAGAAATATAGGCACAAGCATAGCCTTTCAACCGGAGAATATTTGGTTTTGGCATCCAAAAGTCTCCTACTGACATAATAAATCACCGGTTCCTTGCCCTCAAATTCTTGAATAAGAGCCGATCCGGTAGCATTTTCATCAGCCGATAAGTACAACTTAAACGGCTTATCTCTTTGAGGAGGCATCAACACTGGTGGGACCACCAAATACTTTTTAATATCCTCCAATGCTTTCTGTTGATCGGGCCCCCATACAAACTCTTGATCGGCTTTAAGCTTCAACAAAGGGCTGAACGGCCTAATTCTCCTAGATAAATTTGATATGAATCTCCGGATGAAGTTGATTTTTCCCATCAACGACTGAAGCTCAGTTTTATTCGTCGGAGCAGTAACTTTATTCATTGCACCAGTCATCTTTTGACTGACCTCGATGCCTCTTTGGTGAACCATGAAACCCAAAAACTGTCCAGCCGATATGCCGAAAGCACACTTGTTTGGATTCATTTTCAGCCCATGTTTTCTTGTGCACTCCAAAATTTTATGTAAATCGGCCAAATGCTCCTTATAACCTTCTAAGTTAACCACATCGTCATCAATGTAGATCTCAACTATCCTGCCGATAAGCTCATGGAATATGTAATTCATAGCCCGTTGATATGTAGCCCCTGCATTCTTCAATCCGAAAGTCATGATGATCCACTCAAATAATCCAACATGCCAAGGACATCTGAACGCAGTCTTAGTAATGTCTTCTTCAGCCGTAAATATTTGACTATATCTAGCATTACCATCCATGAAGCTAATAACCTTGTGCCTTGCAGTAACACCTATCAACACATCGGCAATTGGCATCAGATAACCGTCCATCGGCGTTGCCCTGTTAAGATCCCTAAAATCAATACAGACTTGGAGTTTTCCAATTTTCTTGTACACAGGAACCACATTAGAAATCCATTCAGCATATCAACACTACCTGATGAACTTTGCTTCAATTAAACAAGTAATCTCAGCCTTGATATCAGGTAATATTTTAGGATTATAGCGTCTAGCAGGCTGCTGATGTGGCTGATGCCCTGGTTTTATAGGCTACCGATGTTCAACAATAGAACGGTCTAAACCAGGCATTTCATAATACTCCCTAGCAAAACAATCTTTATATTCTTTTACAACTGAACTAACTCTTGCTTGTACTCAGGATCTAACTTAGCACTAATATACGTAGGCCTTAGCTTGCTACCATCACCTAGATCTATTTGTTCTAACTCATCGGCCGACATAAACCCATGCCCTAAAGATGGCGTCCACCGAGGGATATACCCAAGATGGTAAGTTTTGGGTGAGGAGATGCCGAGATCAGGAACTCGAAGGTGCAAGGAACATGAAGCTTAGACAGGCTCGGGCCGCTAGGTGCGTAATACCCTACGTCCTGTATGGTGGTTTGTATTGCCTTTGGTGTAGTATGATCTGGAGATCGTGTTTTGAGAGGGGTCCCTGCCCTCCCTTATATATCCGAGAGGCCAGGGTTACAAAGATACTAACCAACTCCAGCTAAGGAATCGTACCAGAACATGTCTCGGGTAGATTCCTTCTGTATCAGTTAGCTCTATCTCCTACTTAAACGGGATAAATAAGAGATAAACGAGATAAATAAGAGATAAAACGAACTTAATCTCCTAAACCTCTTTAAACTATGTTATGTACACAGTCCCGTGGCCTCGGGTCTGACAAGCCCCCCGAGCTCTTCGTAGCTGAGTACTGCAGGCTTCTCGAGTACTTTCGAAGTTGTCTTCGACTTCTTTCAAAGCTTTGCCTTGAAGTCCTTCTTCGAGTACTTACTTGGCTGCATCGAAGTTTCTTCGAGTATTTACTTCCTTGTATATATAGTTTCTTTGATGTCTCAACTTATGTGCCTCGGCTGAATTGGCATCCAGGCTTAAAAGGCTAAGTAGTAGACACTACCCCGGGTGCAGCGACCCTGAAGGTAGCCGTAGCTCCATGTAGGAACTCATATAACAAGTTAGCCACAACCCGATCGAGCGGGTCTAAACTGTTAGGAAAGAACACGAGCACCGTCGCGAGATTGCCGTGCGTAAGGCAGAAAAATGAAAATACTCTGAGTGCATCGACTCTGGGTGTAGTCGAGGTCGCTCCTCATATGAACCGGATAAGCGGATCAAACTCGTTGGGAGCAAACGCGGGCATCGCCGCGGGTCTGCCGTGTGTAAGGCAAAAAATGAAACTACCCTAAGTGCAACAACTCAGGATGTAGTCGGGGTAGCTCTTCATGCGAGCCCATCCAACAAACTGGGTATAAACCAATCGAACGGATCGATTTTGTTGGGATAAATGTAGTAGTGAGCGACCATTCACGGCCATGGCGCAAGTCAATTTGTAGAAGGTAAGAACGGAGCCAAGGCTTCCATCAAAACATGAAGTCGATAGGGTATGAACGTGGCCGTAGCCTCCGTAAAATTCATGACAAGAAGTCGATTTATATAAACGTTGCACGTGGCCATAGCCTCCGTATGTTCATGAAGAGAATTACAACCCGAATCTTGTGGCATATGGCCTCGAAATTGATTCGAGGAAAAAGACCGCCTAGGCACTCGGAGATTCAGCTATCCCCGAACATCTTCTCATGGATAGAACTTGCGTAGGTTCTGGATGTTCCAAGAGTTCGGGACATCTTGGCCCTCGGGATATTGTAGTCGATACGACCCTGGTCTTGTAACCTGCTTGACGATGAACGGACCCTCCCACCTTGAGTTGAGCTTGTGTAGGCCGGACTCGTCTTGGATGCGACATAGGACCAAGTCACCTATGCTGAATGACCGTTCCTTCATGTTGCGATCGTGATATCGCTGAATCCCCTGTAGGTACCGGGCTGACTGAACAAGAGCGGTGCAACGAGCCTCTTCGATAGAATCAAGCTCTAAGTGCCTCGCCTCGTCTGCCTCACCTTCGTTGTACATTTCAACCCTTGGTGACCTCCACATGATGTCGGCCACCAATATGGCTTCAGATCCATACACGAGAAAGAAAGGCGTTTGTCCTGTGGCTTTGGACGACTGAGTCCGAAGCCCCCAGACGACATGTGGCAGCTCATGTATCCATTTGCCTCCCTTCTTGCTGTTTTCATCATAGAGTCTCTTCTTGAGGCCATCGATTATCATGCCGTTTGCCCTTTCGACTTGTCCATTGGCCCTTGGGTGTGCAACAGAAACATATTTAATCTCGATGCATGCATTCTCACAGAACTCCCAGAACTGGTTGGCTGTGAAATTTGATCCCAAGTTCGTGATGATGGTATTCGGGAAGCCGAAACGGTGCAAGATATCAGAGATGAAGTCAACAACCCGATCTGGTGTGAGCTTAGCTATCGGGTTGTACTCGATCCACTTGGTAAACTTGTCAATAGCCACCAACACATGGGTGAAACCGCCCAGCGCCGTTGTGAAGGGCCCAATCATATCAACGCTCCAGCAAGCAAAGGGCCAGGATGGCGGTATGGTGATGAGGTTGTGGGCTGGAACATGAGACTGCTTGCTGAAGAATTGATATTTTTGGCACCGGCGCACGAGATCCTCCGCATCGGATACCGCGGTGGGCCACCAAAAACCAGCCCTGTATGCTTTCCCAACCAGCGTTCTTGAGGCTGCGTGGTTGCCGCAGACACCCTCGTGGATCTCCCTCAGTATGTCGTAGCCGTCTTCCTTTGTGACTCACTTCATGAGAACACCTGAATGGGCACCACGCCGGTAAAGCTTGTTGTTGACTAAGACAAAACCCTTACTCCTGCACATGACGCGTGCCGCCTCTGTGCTCCTAGCGTCAATTCCCGCCGGTAGCCTTTGAACTCAGATGAAGTCGATGAAAGCCTCTCTCCAGTCCTTCCCCCACGCCATAACCGCTCGATCGGGTTGTTGGGAACCCGCATCGATGGTTACCTATGGGGGAGACTTGATGGATGCTTGAGCTCCTGGACAAAGACTCCCGATGGAACCTGAGCATGAGTTGAGCCCATCTTGGATAGAATATCTGTGCCAACATTGTGCTCTCGTAGCACGTGATGAACCTCCAAGCCGGAAAATTTGTTTTCCAACTTGCGCACTTCCTGCACATAGGCGTCCATCGTCTCCTTGTTGCAGTCCCACTCTTTGTTGACTTGCTGAACAACAAGAAGAGAATTGCCATAGACAAGTAGTCGTTTGATCCCTAGTGATATCGCCAAACGAAGCTCGTGAAGCAATGCTTCATACTCGGCTTCTTTGTTGGATACCTCCCACAGGATCTGAAGGACATACTTCAATTATTCACCTCATGGAGAAATAAGCAAAACTCCGGCGCCGCCGCCATCGAGCTTGAGGGACCCATCAAAGTACATGGTCCAGTGCTCTGGCTTCTCGACTGGAGTTGGGACTTGATTCTCCCTCCATTCAGCCATGAAATCGACTAGAGCTTGAGACTTGATTGCAGTGCGTGGCTTGAAGTCGATTGACAAAGCCCCCAGTTCCACTGCCCACATTTATATACGCCTCGTGGCATCTTGATTATGAAGAATATCCGCCAGCGGGAAATCCGTAATCACAGTAATCTTGTACATGTCGAAATAATGGCGCAGCTTTCTTGATGCGATTAGAATTGCATATAAAAGCTTTTGAACGGCGGGGTATCGTACCTTGGATTCGGAGAGTACCTCGCTGACGAAGTAGACAGGCCTCTGCACTCCAAATGCATGGCCTTCCTCGCCTCGCTCGACTATAATAGCACTGCTGACAACATGAGTTGTTGCCGCGATGTAAAGTAATAGATTTTCCTCCGGCAATAGTGCTGTAAGGATCGAAGGAGACTGAAGGTGATGTTTCAGATCTTGCAGAGCCCGCTCGGCCTCCTCCGCCCATTGGAACTTATCTTGGCATTTCAGGAGCTTGAAGAAGGGTAGTCCTCTCTCCCCAAGTCGAGAGATGAACCTGTTCAGGGTTGCCATACAACCTGTTAGCTTCTGCACATCCTTGATTGTGGCCGAAGCCCCCATATCAGTAATGGCCGAAATCTTTACAGGGTTGGCTTCGATGCCCCGATTGCTGACGATGAACCCAAGCAATTTCCCTGAAGGTACTCCAAAAACGCACTTGGTTGGGTTGAGCTTCCACCGAAATCTGCGCAGACTGCTGAACATTTTTTCCAAATCTGCGATCAATTTATCGGAATCCCTGGTCTTGATGACCACATCATCCACATAGGCCTCAATGTTCCGATGCAGCTGATCCGCAAAGCACATCTGGATCGCACGCTGATATGTTGCTCTTGCATTTTTCAACCTGAAGGACATGGTTTTGTAGGCATACGTCCCGTACGGGGTGATGAACGCTGTCTTGATTTGGTCCTCCTCCTTGAGCGCAATCTGATGATATCCTGAATAACAATTAAGGAAACAAAGAAGGACACAACCAGCCGTTGAGTCGACAACTTGGTCAATGCGCGGGAGCCCAAAGTGATCTTTGGGACAGTGCTTGTTGAGATCAGTGTAGTCGACACACATTCTCCATTCATTATTCTTTTTTCTTACAAGAATGGGATTAGCTACCCACTCTGGATGGATTACTTCTTTAATGAATCCAGCCGCGAGAAATTTAGCTATTTCCCGCTTAATCGCCTCACGCTTGTCGTGGGCAAACCTTCGCAGGCGTTGCTTTTTCGGCACAGCCTTTGGGTGTACATTCAGACTATGCTCGATCAGCTCCCTGGGCACCCTTGGTATATCCGTTGGCTTCCATGCGAATATGTCTCGGTTAGCCCGTAGGAAACTAACGAGCGCGAGTTCCTATTTCTCACCCAAGCCCGCGCCAATAACGGCGGTCTTAGATGGATCACCCTCCTGGAGCTGGATCATCTTGAGGGCCACGTCATCCGTCTACTGGATGCTCGACTTGCTGGCCTTTCTCGAAGGAATCTCCAGCCCGGACTAAGAGAGCTGCTGCGCGGCCGCGAGTACTTCTCCCGAAGCATCTGGCACACGAGTAGACGAAGCGTACTGGATCGCCTCCTGATTGCAGTCATATGACTTCTTCAACTTGCCCCGGAGAGTGAGTACTCCACTGAGTCCTAGCATCTTGAGAAGTAGATAAACGTAATGTGGCACTGCCATAAACTTGGCGAGTGCCGGACGACCCAATATTGCATGTAAGAAGATTCGAAGTTAGCCACTTCGAATTTGATGAATTCAGTGCGGTAGTTCTCCCTCGTGCCAAAGGTGACTGGGAGAACTACCATACCAAGTGGCTGTGCCGCGTTACCTAGGACGATGCCGTAAAAGGGGGACTTGCTCAGAACCAGCATGTCCTTGAAGTCCAGGCCCTCTTCCTCAGAGTGCTGGCGAAGATGAGGTTAAGACCGCTCCCACCATCGACGAGCAACTTGGTGAGCCTGACCTCTGCCACCACAGGATCCAGAACCAGGGGAAACTTTTCGGGCTCCGAAAAGCTCGTCCACTGGTCATCGCGGGAGAACGAGATAGGGACCTCCGACCAACGGAGTGGTCGTGGTACCGCCGGCTGGGACATGATCTCCCGAAGAAGCAGCTTCTGGTCCCCCCTGGAGCCGAAATCCCCATCACCTCCGAAGATGACGTCGACGGTCTTCAAAGCATCCTGGAAGATCCCCATCGTCCTCACCTTCTTCTGCCATTAGCACCTGGAGGGAGGCGAGCTCATCGGAGCTCGTGTCTACTAGTTCTGTCGACTCCTCCGCCACGGTAGCCAACGGCCTACCCTCCTGGAAAGGCAGAGGCTCGAGATGGGCCACAAGTCGAGACTCGGCCTCGAGTAGATCAGAGAGCTTCATCCCCCTCCAAAGTACGAAGCGCCCCTCGGGTGTGGAGGTGATCATCAGATCACTGGCACCAAAACTACCCGAGGCCCCCCGACATGCGGTGGCTTCGGGCCCTCCAAGTTGGAGCTGGGAATCCAGGTCCTCCTCCAATGCAGAGAAAGACTCGGAGAAGTTGGCCCCCTAAAGATCAATGGCCAAGTTGCGTGAACTGAGTTGAGATCAGTTACGCGAATCCTTAGATTGGAATGAATCCAACCCAAGGGAAGTTGCCACAACGCTGGACGAAGTCAAGCCTGGAGCAGACTCCACCTCGAGCTTTGTTGCGGAAGCATGGGTCGACAAGTCGTCGAGCCCGTCGACAAACTTGTCAAGGTCACTGCGGGGATCCGCAGCAGAAGTCTTTGGCTTCATGTCGACGAGGAATCGACGGAAGTTGCCTGCACCATCTGTGATGCAGACCCATGAGCCAAAAACAAATGTCGTGCCCTGAGAGGGAACTGACCTGGAGAATTGGAAAGTTGCCATTAAGCTTGCCGGTGGATCTTCGACGCGCACCCCTACCTGGCGCGCCAGCTGTCGGTGTTTTACCGGCTGCCCACCGAGGGATATACCCAAGGTGGTAAGTTTTGGATGAGGAGACGCCGAGATCAGGAACTCGAAGGTGCAAGGAACACGAAGCTTAGACAGGTTCGGGCCGCTAGGTGCGTAATACCCTACGTCCTATATGGTGGTTTGTATTGCCTTTGGTGTAGTATGATCTGGAGATCGTGTTTTGAGAGGGGTCCCTGCCCTCCCTTATATATCCGAGAGGCCAGGGTTACAAAGATACTAACCAACTCCAGCTAAGGAATCGTACCAGAACATGTCTCGGGTAGATTCCTTCTGTATCGGTTAGCTCTATCTCCTACTTAATCTCCTAAACCTCTTTAAATTATGTTATGTACAGAGTCCTGTGGCCCCGGGTCTGACACACATTGGTTGGGAAGGGGTGTTGATCAATTTTCATCGGCTTTGATGGCTTCTTTGGGATCTCAAACTTAAGCCTTCCTTGCTCAATTGCTATTTGAATCTGCTGACGGAAGATCTTGCAATCATTGGTACTGTGGAAAGTAGCATCGTGCCATTTGCAATATCTGATCTTTTTCAACTCATCAGCCGATAGAATAGTATGAAACTAAGAGAGCTTAATTTGTCCCTCTTGTAATAATAGATCAAAGATCTTGTCGGCTTTGGTCACGTCAAACCCAAACTTTGGAGCTTCTCCGTTCCCATAAGGCATTGTCATCGGCTTTTTGTTTCTGACCCATTCAGCCAACCCGATTTCAGCCTCTTCTTCAGTATCCGAATACTCCACATATGCGACCCTCTTTTAGAAATTCCTCTTTTGTTCATAAGGGCGCACATCTTGGTTCGACATTCGATGCAACAATTGGGTCAGGCTTTGTAACACCCTAATGTAAAATTCCAAGATTTATAATGGATTTAATTTGGCTCCATTAATTTTCTAAGGATTTATTGTGTGTAGTTTGCATTTAACCTAATTAAATTACACAAAGGATTAAAATTTATTTTTAGGCTCAACATGTTTGTGCTTTTATGCTGGTGCATAAGATTTATTTGATTGTGTGGTTAGGGTTGGATTCAAATTTATTTGAATTCAATAGGTTAGAGTTTGAGTTAAAAAAAGAAAAAGGAAAGGAAGAATAGAGAAGCAGCCCAGCCAGCAACCCAATTACCCACGGCCCACTTCTCCTTTCTCCCCCTTGTGCGGCCCACTCTCCCCTCTCCTCAATCACCCGCGCACGACCTGGCCACCTCTCCTTTCCCCGGCCCAAAGGCCTGCGTGCGCCAGCCTTCTCTTTTCCCTCCCTCTCTCCTAGGCCGAGTGCTTGCCCCAGCCCAAGCCAACAGCTGGCCTCCCCTCTCTCTTCTCTCTGACACTCCGGGCCTGCCCGTCATCTTCTTCTCCTTCCTCCTCACACTACGCTCTGCCTCGCCGGCCACTCCGCCCCGGCCGCTCTCCGGCACCTGGGCCCTCTTCCCCGCACCGCACCCGACCCGAGCCGCACGCCGGTTCCGCCCCACGTCTAGACCCCTCTAGAAGTCCACCCGAGCCCCGATTTGGGCGAGCCGCAACAAACCCGCGGGATGCGCGGCATCCGTTGCATGGGCGACCCGCATGCCGAGGCCGCCCCAGCTCCTTCTTAGCCACAGCCACTCCTTTGCGCCCTCCCTCAACCACCTCTGCGCCTCGCAGCTCTCCTCGAACCCCTGCGCCGCCGTGCCGTCGCTCGAGCCAAGGGTGCACTGCCACTAATCGGCCCCTGCGCCGTCGCGATTCAACCCCAGCACCACCGACCTTTGACCTCTAGCCGCCGTCGTAGTTTCCTAGGGTGGTAAGGAACACAACGTGCCCCTTTTCCCCTCCCTTTTTCCTCTGTGCGAGCGAGTTTTGCTCGCCGCCGAGAGCCAGTGCCGCCCCCGCCGTGGGGAGCCCTGACCCAAACCCTAATCGGCCATCTCGAGTATTTAGATGTGTTAGCCATGTCGTGCTCTACCTCCCGGGCCAGACCTCGTCCAAAATGGAGCCCGGACGGCCGAGATCGACCAACGCCGGCGAGGCGCCGCCCCGAGCGCCCATTTGCCCCGGGCCGTTGGATTCAAGGTGGACGGTCAAGATTAGATCGTGCCAGAGTAGATCAGAGCCGCCAGATCTAGATCCAAGCATTCGGATTGGAAGATACCAGTTCGGCCTCATTTTCAATCCGAGCCGTAGGATCCGAAGCCGACGCGCCAGATTAGATCCATCCCAGATCAGGTCTGAGCCATCAGATCTGGATCTGACGGTCCAGATTATAAGGTAACGGTTTTGATCGGTGTTTTTGTTAAAGAGCCCCTGAGTTTCTTTGAAATCAACCCGCCGTCCACCCCTGTTCAAAAGAAATTCCATTTAAGCCCTGTTTTTAGCACCGGAGCCCCCTGAGCTTTCTAGATTTTGGGTCCGCAGTCCAGCCCCTGTGTTTTCACGGGTTAGACCCTAGATCTACCCTTTAATTAGGTTTAGGCCCTCGGTTTTTGCACAAAAACCCCTAGAACCTTCAGTTTTCTCGCAGTTAAGTCCCTGGATCCTGTTTTAACCCTAGTTTTCGCGTCTTAGCTCCGTTTTATGTGGTTTTCGTGCTCACGCGATCGTTGTAACGCGTAGAATAGCTTAAGCTTAAGTTTGTGTGCTATTCTATTGTATTGTTGTACTATTTCTTATCTTTTGCCATTGTTTGCATGTATGTGCATGTGTGGACCATGTTTTGGCGTTTCGATCGTGAGTAGACGTTGAGCCACCGGAAGAGTACCAGGAGCCACCTTCTTCAGAGCCCTTTGAGCAGCAGTAGAAGAACTTTGAGGAAGGCAAGTATAACATGGACATCCTATCATTTTTAAATACAATTTCATACTACATTTTAATACTGTGTGCCTATAAGGATTTCCTAGCCACTTTTATCCTTTATATAAATACCTTGGGTTGCATTTTGGTTAGTTGTGTTAGGTGCTACGCTCTCACATATAATGGTCCTTTGTAATTAAATTTGATTAATGGTATATGCAACTTGATTCTGAGAGTGGCCCTCTGTGCTGTGTAATTAAATATGTTTTCATAGAAACCTGGTTTAGGGGGCCAGCACGGTGCTTAGTGCTTGGTTGGCCACTCTCCATAAGGACCGCTTCATAGAGCGACAACCTGGGACAACCGCGCAACCACAAGACTGGAATGGGACGGTCTTGACTTACTAATTAGGCCATTTTGGTTTGGGAGTAACTTACCTGCGGGGCAAGAGGGGTGGTAAGCTTCAATGGTCCCTGCTCCTCCGGCTTGGTCTGTGCTGTGTGCTTATACCCCCGTGAGGTAGGCCCCATCGTCGCTGATCCAGAAACCTTAGTGGTTACACCTTACTAACGTGATCCTTTGTAATGGTCTCGTAGTGCGCTTGCTAGCCATCTCACCTAAGGAAGTGTGATGAACAACTAGCGTAGCTCACGACTTGTGGGTAAAGTTGTGCAACCTCTCGAGAGTGTAAAACTGGTATACTAGCCGTGCTCACAGTCATGAGCGGCCCAGATCCTCCGTCTGATTAGTGGGATGTACCTTTGGTGGTTTGGCTTGGTTTTCAGTAGTCTCATGGTTAATCTTGATTAATTATTTATGCAACTTGGGTTATGGTAATTCATCCGCTTGTAGTAAATAGCTTTAATAAAATTTGCCAAGATTAAAAGCTAATGCAGTTGAGTCAGCTAACCTTAGAGCCTCATAATTCGTGTTATACTTGTTGAGTACAAGTTATGTACTCATGCTTGCCTTCTCTACTCTTCTGTTCTCTTTGGGATATCTTCGACTGCTGCACAGTACCAGGCGACGTGGAGGACTACATCAGCGGACTTGATGATTTCTAGGCATTGTCTCCAGCCGACGTCCCTGTGGCACCCTGTTCTTCATGTATTTATTTTACGCTTCCGCATTCCTTGAACTGATTCTTTATCCAGTTGTAATAAAGATATTCATTTATGATTTATAAGCTTTATTTTGAGATACGTGTTGTGATATCTTGATGATTCTGTTGTATATATGCGTGACTTGATCCTGGCGCATATATGATTGCTCGGTTTATGTTCTTATAAATCGGGTGTGACAGAATTGGTATCAGAGCCGTGTCGACTATAGGACGAAGCCTAGATAGAAATGGTCGAGTTTAGGGATTTTCTTTCTCTTGCCTTGCTTCCGCAAAACTCACACATTCGTTTCTGCTTCTATTCCTTGAGCCTTAAACCTCGATTCGCTAACTCTCTTTTGCATTTTCTGAGAATTTGTCTGATATCTACCGTAGATGTTAGTCTGTGATTTTCTGACCGTCCTCATAAGCCTAGGGTGCCTTTGCAAAAACACGCTAGAGCGTATGTTTGTTTTAGTCAAGAGGTGTGATAAACTCGACTAACGTTTGAATATTGAGTGTTTGTGATTGTGCGAAATGTTTGATCTGGAATTTTGGTTGATTGCATAGTTTAGAAGTTAAACTTGCTCATGCAAATCGACTTCAATGCAAACCTGAATTAAGTAATAAAATTGAGTTAGACCGTTGGGGGGTAAAACCGTACACTCTTTACTCTCTACTTTATCCTATCAGAGTTTTCTTTTCGGAGGTTGTACAATATCTATCTCTTATAAATTTCGTTCTGCTGCAAATAGATGGTGAACACCAGGAGCACCGGCACCGGTTCTGGCCAGCAGGGGCAGAATAACCAGGGTACCGACCAGCCGCTGCCGATGCCTCCACCTCTGACTCCGGAGCAGTTCTTCCAGCTCCAGATGCAGATGATAGCCACCCTGAACAACACTGTTCAGACGCTACAGCAGATCCACGCCCAGCCACCACCTCCTCCAATTCTTTTGATGCATATTTCTCTTTGATATGTGGCAAAAGTCCCTGGAAAGCCAACTCAGCTAACTGTGCACCATTCAGGGTCAGACTATAGCATTTGTTTCTAACTTCCTTGAATCTCATAAAAGCTGCCACCGATTCATCACTCCTCTGCCTTAGACTAGTCAAATCTATCAACTTCATCTCATGCATACCAGCAAAGAAATACTTGTGAAACTGCTTTTCCAAATCGGCCCAATAAACAATGGAATTGGCTAGCAATGTCGTGAACCATGTGAACGCCGATCCAAAGAGAGACGAAGAAAACAATCAGACCCTCAGAGCGTCGGCTGTAGCTGCTTCTCCACACTGAATTATGAAGCGATTAATATGCTCAATGGTGGAGGTTGCATCCTATCCCGAAAACTTAGTGAAGTCGGGCACCTTATATCGATATTGCTGAGGCGTCATCCATGGTGCCGACATATGAGGTTGATGCTGATGAATCGGCTGTGAACCTGATGTCTGATTTTGGTTTTGTGACATCATATGTGGAGCTGATTCTTGCTGTGGAAGTGGTTGTTGTTGTGGTGATGACTGCTGCAGTGATGCCTGCTCTTGAGTCTTCTGTCCTTATCTTCCAAAAGATTTTAAACATAAGTTGCTAATGACACGTGTCCCTGCAGCCCCCGAGCCTTGAATCCAAATCCTCAAGGTTTTGAATAAAGGATCCAAAGAACCATGACATGCAATATTTGACGGTAAAGATTTGTTTGTTAAGATGGGCAAGTTGGTTTAGAAATTCAAAAACCGCTTTTTTTGGGTTGAATTCCCTAAAAATGGTTAAATAAATAACTTTACCAAAAAGCGCCATAAATTACCGTTCAAATCAAATATTGTTCGCTGAGTGCCATGTCGCATCCAGCTCCCGAGCCTGGGAGCCAGATGAGTCGCATAGTATATGCCTAGTAGTCGGTGGCACCAGCCCCTAAGCCTAGGCATCGGCTAAGTTGCTGTTGAATCTTGAACTGTCGATGAAGCCAACTAATCGGAGTCAATTCCGACTAGTTTTGTAGGCGAGACGAGTAGTCGAAGTAGTCGCCAGCGTGTCACCAAGCATAGTCGTCTTCGACTAGTCTTGTAGGCAAAACGAGTAATCGAAGTAGCCGCCAGTGTGTCGCGGTGCATTCTTCATGAAGTCAAGTAGTCGCCGACGATTGTTGATGAACCCAACTAGTCAAAGTCAAATCCGACAAGTAGTCGTTGTAGTCTGCGACGTGTAGTTGAGCGTTCTCGTGAAGTCAAAGTAGTCGTTGGCGATTGCTGATGAAGCCAACTAGTCAGAGTCATGTGGCAGAACCAACCTGAATTACACCGGCTCAAGAGCGCTGATCCTTTCTTAGAAGGTAATAAGGACTCAACCGCACTTCAAACGGTGTAACCCCGTGGTCTGTCGGGTAAAGTCCCGATAAACCACCTAACACAGGATCAAAACAAGGTACCTCGCACGAAGGCGAGTTCAGAGATACAACTGCCAACCATTTTTACATCATAGGCATAATATTACATTAGTATTCAAACATCGTAGCAAGATCTAGCTAGCATGAATTTGTACAACACTGTTTAGGTTAAAGTATCTACAGCGGAAAACAAAACGCGACACTATCAAACGTCGTGGAACGGATATTGAGTTAAGCCCAAGCTCAACATCACTTGGAAGGGCCTGTGTTGTCCGGGGACGGATCCCACTCCATGAACCAACCATCAAAAAGAGCATAGGGCCATGGCACGGGCAGAGTAGAGTCTTCAGGGGGATGACCTGGAACAAAAGTCACATTGCAAGGCTGAGTATTCTAATACTTAGTAAGACTTACCCATTTCATGGTATACTTAGCCATGTAACTAGACTATGAAGTCTTGTAATGGTTCTTGGTTTAATTTCAGCTGAAAAGCAACAAAGAGGAGATCCTTAATTTCAACTTTTAGCTTTCAAATTCTAGTTGGTTACCCATTCTAAGTAAGTAACTATAGCTATCCAAGCATGGTAAAACCTTTTTAAAGCAAACATCATCTTTGATCATCATCAGGTTGCTCTTATTACTCTATGTGGCGAAGGGATCAAGCAGTCTCAATCTCTGCAAGAAACGGATGATTCCGAATCAAATTTCAAAACCTTGCAAGGGTAAACATAACTCACACGCTTGGAACATCGAATGATTGTTCCGAAGCAACCGTTTGCCTTTTATTCCGACTCGTGGATCAGGGCCACCACAAGCGACTGTAGGACCATACGCACATCCAATGTGCAGGACGTACGTCTGTAGCGCGACTACATGACCGTACTCCTGTCCGCTTTGCGAAACATACTCCTACAGTGTGCATGACTGTAAGGTGTACTCTCATCCGCTGTGGAACGTATTCCCGCACGTTGGTGCGTGTGCGAAAAACAAATTACGAGTGGTGGAAGGTACGTCCACTCCTCGGGCCGATTGGTTACTAGGCTTACCGCTTACCATATTTCACGGCATGTGGCTAGTACTTTCAAACGCATAACCACTGCTACGACACACTGTGACCTTAGCAACTTTTATCAACACAGACGGAGTTTTTTACCAAGGTTTTGAATCATAATCACAACCCCGCCCGTCATCCTTATAGTGGTTGCAGGAATATAAAGATTGCAAGTCCTATAAAGCTCGCGAGTGATAGGGAATGACTCGACTTCTACCGGTCCTATTAGCTTAGCAGATAGTCAGACTCAAGTTCTAGTATTCAATACATAGGTTTCTAGGAATATGCAACTAGGGTTTCAAATACAATTCCTTGAAACTTAAATGCACAAGTAGATATACATGAATATATAGATTGCAGTGTAATAAAAATAGCGGTTTATGTCCAGGGCTTGCCTTCGTTGGTGGGGCTGGGGTCAGACATGTCAATACTAAAATTTTCTGAACCGGGGTTCGGGGCTTCAGTTATATCTCCGATGATATTCCCGGTGTCTTCAGAATTATCCCCTTCTGGTTCCGGGATCAGCTGGTAGTCTCCGTCAGCGAGAGTTGTCAAGTCTATATGATATGCAAATATTACAGTTACGGAAATGCATATGTTTTCATTTCATTTCACGATAAAGTTGCAATCCAATAATTCAATAGTCAAAGCATCACAAAGCAAGGATTTGAATTCTAAGGTTTCTAATCTACTTCTTGTAAATTAACTTATGGTAACAAGTTTGATTTTTATTTTGAAATCCACAAAGGCTATAGCCTTGAATTCTTGTGGGTAAGCTTACTTCTAACAGATAAGCTTACTCTGAATTTTTCATAATTTTCTGAAAACAGAAACTAAAGCATTTGAATTAAGTTCAAATTTTAAGTTTAAATTCAAATTTAGAAAAAAAGTGCCATAATTTCTTGAAAAATTTACCATGAACTACTCAATTACAAAACATCCTATGGTAAAAAGATCTAAGCATGAAAACCTTGGTAACATGCTTGAACAAATTTAAACCATTCCAAGCTTGATTTGCATAAGTTTAATTTAGTTTAAGCTAGGGTTCAGTATTGTAAGCAAATTTTGCACACAAGCTAACTCATACCCTAAACAGACTACACACCAAAAATCACAAGTAATAGAGCTAGCATGCAAAAGTTACACATAAGATATCAATTTGTTAAACTTTAAAATAGTTCAAAAAGCGTTTGGTTTCAAACCAGACTCTAATAACCAAAGTTGTAGAATTTACTTCAAGGATTCAAACAAAACTGGTTTGATATTTTTCTATAGTTCCTACAAATTTCTACAAATTTCTAAAGATCAACGATTTTGAATTGAGGGGAGGGACTGGAATCTTGCAGCCAAGCCCTCAGAAATAATTGAATCAAAGCAATTGGGTCCTTGGCTCGTCGGGGAAGAGAAGCAAGGTGCGCCGCCAAATTCCAGCGATGGTGGTCGCCGGCGGCGAGGGGGAGCTGGCCAGGAAAGAGCAGGGGACTAGGGGGAACTTTGCTAGGGGTGATGTGATGGTCTGGGTTGACCGGAGGGGGTGGAACTGCGGCGACCCGAAGCGGCGGCGGTGGAGCTTGATCACGGCGATGGTGTTTCGGCGTGGCAGCTCGCTGGCGGTGGATCGGAGGTAGGGGAATAGCTCCAGGGAAGTAAGGCGGTTCGATTGATCACCTTGGCGAGAGATAGGACGGCCGGAGAGGTGGGTTCCCACGGCGACCCGGGACGGCGGTGAGGAAAGGAGCTCGTCGGCGAGGTAGATGCGGTGCTTAAGGGCGGCGATAGAGGGGCTGGTGAGCTTCAAGGAATCATGGCAAAGCTACTGGAGGTGACGGTGTGGCTTGAGAAGGGGTGGAGCAAGCTGACGGCGGCGCGGTGGTCGGCGGCAGAAGGTGAGCGCGGCGGTGATCCAGTGGAGAAGAAGTCGAGAAGAGCAAACGACGGCCATGCGAGTAGATATAAGTAGTCGAAGGGGAGCTCCTGGTCATGCTGTGGGACTAAGAAGAGGCACGGTGAGCGGTAGCTGCTGGTGGTGGTCGGCGACGCATCGTGGCGGCTGGGCAGAGCTTGGGCAGAGGCCGGGTGGCGTGGCGCGCGCGGAAGAAGGCCAGAGGGGAGGAGCTAGAGCGGCGGCCGGCCTGGAGGTGACGCATGGGAGCTACCAGAGCAGGAGGTGGCGCCGGCAGAGCGGCAGCGACGGTGAGTGGCGGTGGCCTATGGCAACAGAGAGGGGGCAGCTCGGGCGGACGGCAGAGCGACGTGGAGTGCTCGGGGAAAGCCAGCAGAGAGGGGCTAAAGCGGCGAGCGAACTCGGGGGCAACGCGTGGAGGCTAGGAAAGGCAGGGGGAGACCTCGGGTGGCGCGGCACGACGGCCTGTGGTGGCACTGTCGCACGGCAGAGGAGGGGGCAGAGGAGGAAGAAGGGGGGCCAGGGGCTGATTTGCAGTTTCCAAAAATTCCAGGGACCTTACTGTAAACCAAAATTTCCCACTAATCTAAAGTTCAAATGAGAAAATGGTCAAAATAAAAGTTGTAGAACATTTCAAACCCTACAACTTCTATTTAGGATTCACATTCAAAAACTCAAAGGATGGAGCTTTATTTAAAAACTTTGGACTCAATTTAAACTTTTCAAAGTTTTTGTCCTTAGGTAACTTCCATATACTTTTGGATTGAATTGCAAGCTTAGGTCATGTAATGATGACTAACACTTTTACACTTTGACCCCTAGTCAAAATTGGAAGTTACATTTGTAATTTAAACACTTTGCATAAAAGGACTTATATTTTTGAAAAATCACACTTAGGTCCTTATTTTCACACGTTCATTCAATTTCACACAATTCAATTACACACATTACACCTTCCTTTCCCTAGTGTGTTATAATGTTGACACCTAGGGTGTCACAACCTTCCCCCCTAAAAGGAATCTCATCCCGAGATTACAGGAATGATAAAACTTGGAAGATGGATACCTAAGGAGCTTTAAGAAATTCCGGGAAGTTTTTCCGAAGATAATCTTCAGTTTCCCAGGTGGCTTCTTGTTGTCAGTCAAAACCCGCCGGCGAGAATTGACAGGCAACACGAGGAGCCGGGAGGCTTCCAGGACGGCTGGTGGGCCCCGGTCCCTAGGTCAACGGCCCAGTGATCCGGCGCGCGCCCTGGCTGGAAGTCGCTAGGCGTGCCACCTGATCCTACACCCAACCAGGAAGGTGTGACGTGTCAAACTCCTGCATGCTCAAACACACGTAAAGATTAGTCCGAGCCGTGATCGGCTCATCACCTCCTCCCCGGTATCGGCTATGGAGAGCCGATTGCATCAATACCGGATCAGATCTTTGGAACATGTAACATACAAATATATGTATATTTAAATAAGACTTGCTTCATAAATATCAATCTAATCCAACCCACGATAACTAAGCCCTCATTGCACGATCGGAACATCCTACACGTGATTGAGCCTAACAAATATACAAAAGCATCGGGATAAACAATCTAAACAGAGATTTAAAGAAACAACCGAAAAGCCGATTCCTGGAGCAACCTCTATTCAAGCGATAAGCCGATACAAAGCATACTGCCGGAACATTCAACTCGTTTGCAAGGCCTAATCATGCACATATTGAACTAAGCCTGTAAATAAACAGAAACTAGCCATAACAGATCGGATCTACTGATAAACACGAAACAAGATATAACCATCGCATCCGCGAACGAACACGACGATCAAGCACACGAGAGCAACGAACAAAGCAAGGTTAAGATGCGAAAAGAATAGCATCACTCTATGCGTGCTAGGATAACTAATGCTACTCGCCATCTACAAGGCTTCAGAACGAGCAACATATAAGCGAACGAGCAAGGGTAATGCTACCCCGATCACGCAGAACGTGACCGGGGTCGCATGGCACTTACCTGATGAAAACCCTAGAACAGGGGAGGCGATACGCCGAGAGTTATTGATGAATGATTCCGTGCTTCTTGTTTATTCATGATACATATTTATAGTCCGTAGACTTATCCTCTTTAACTAACCCTAACCTAACACGACACGAATCTTAACTGCGTATTCCTAATTTACACGGCCTTTCTGGCCTTAATTATCCGCACAGGGATCGATTCGCAAGCTTATCGTGACTGTCCTCTAGGCCCATCTTGCTCCATGGCCCAATTCTGGCCCGGTTAAATTATGGTGATAACACATGCCCCCCTGGTTTCGGCAATAATAATTCCGAAATCACCTTATTTTAACACCGCCTCGACCCTTCGGCTTCCGATCCGTACAGCCATACCCTTTCGACTTCCGATGGATGTGACGGCTCTGCGCCAGTTTCCTAGGGAACCGTCATGGTGCCGATTCACTTCACCCACTTGTTTGCTTTTATAAACTTACCCCCGGCATCTTCCTCAACCATTTTCCCCTCATAGCCATCGTCAATTACACTTCTTCTCTTCTTTTGCTATGGCCTCTTCTTTTTCTGTTTCCTCTGTTATTTCTTATGAATCTGAATCCTCCCGAGAACCAACTCCAGAATATGACCCGATTGCCGCTTACGAGGTCCGTGCCCCCCTGCATTGGGATGCAGAGGAATGGGACTTTCGTTCCCAGTCAGAGGATGATGAATCCCTGACTGACGGTGAAGACCTCGCGCTCCTCCTTGGAGCTGAGCTGGAGGAAGATGAAGACGACGCGTCTTGGGGGGAAGACCTTTCCTCCTCGGAAGAAAAAGATGATTCTTACAACTCCGAGGAAGATCCGATGGCAGGTACCTTCCTTCTTGGCAGGTCATCGGACGAAACCCTCGACGACACCGAAGAAGCCGAAGATGATGATGGCTTCGCCAACGACAGTGGGGATGACGACGACGACAGCAGCAATGGCGATAGTAGCGATGCTAGCATTGCTCCGCCAGCCAAGCGCCACAAAACCGCTGGTGTGTACTGGTGGTAGGCCGTAGTGTCCCCATTAGGCTACCTCAAGGAGTAGTTAATCCCTCTTTTGTATCTACTACCTTGCTGTGAATAAAATCTTCTTTTGTATCCATGGCTTTTCTTGTGCACTACAATCTGCTCAAGAGCCGATGGCAACGCATCGGCTCTAGAATGTACTGACCCGGATCTGGAGTAACCTTTCAATTTACTTTACCCTCCACTAGTCCTCCAAACCGCCGCAGATTTCTGGAGATCCTGGGATCTAGGTCAAATCCGAACTCCTTTTTTGCCAGCAAACCCTAGCTGCGAGCTTCTCCTTTGATCCCCGAGGCGCACATTTGATCTTGCATCACCAACCCTAGATCCATTCTCCAAAATCCCGATTCAGGACTCTCGATGGCGGAATCTTCGAACGCCGCCGCCGGCGGCTTCGGTCTGAAGGTAAACTTCGACCCCCATTAAATTAATGCAGCATCCGTAAAATTTACTGCGCGGTTGATTGACCCTTTCTTCGGCAATCTTGTTTTCTTGGGGTTTTTCAGGCTTCCGATATATTCTTACCACACCCTTCTTCCCCTAATTCTTTCTGCCTCGGGCCTCGTTCCTACGAAAAACCCATAGATCTAATTTCATCTAAAGCCAATCGGATCCCTTTCGTGAGTCAGGACATAAACTTAGAATCTTGGTCGGATAGCCTCCGCGCTTGGCCGAATCCCCCTGAAGGCTGGATAGTTTGGTACAACAGAGTAGCAGACACCTACCAACCCTTATGGAAATCCATCGGGATAGCTGATGCTCTGTCTTTGTCCCTTTCTTCTCTTGAAAAAGACGAAAACCTTCTGAAGACTATCGGCTACTTTTGGTCCGATGCCTTGAATTGCTTCCTTTTTGGTCATGGTCCGATGACCCCAACACTGCTAGATGTTATGATGATCACTGGCTTGGACATATCATCAGCTTGCCCTTCTGCTTACAGGCTCTCCGTAGTCCCCTTCAAACTATCTTCCAAAGCAGAGTGTACTAACTGGAGCACATACTTGAGCCAACACCAAAAAAGCAAGGGTCCTGTATCGGAGAAGGAGCACACGGCTTTTCTCAATCTGTGGCTTGAGCATTTCCTCTTCTGTGGTCCTTCTCTTGCCCCAACCAAAAATTACCTCTCTCTGGCTTATGAGCTGGCCAAAGGTATCCCTGTTGGCCTTGGTAAACTATTTCTTGGGAAACTTTACAGGTACCTTCATTTGATGACTTCTAGCTTACTTACACAGAAAAAACTCAGAACTGGTGGTCCGTGGTGGTTCATCCAATTATGGGCTTACCTGTATTTCCAAAGTTCCATTCCCAATTTCCCTACCTTGGTTCGCAATTCTTTTCCTGATCCGACTGGGAGACAGATTAGGTGTACCAGTTTTGGGCAAGCTCTCTACAGTCTCCCTGGCGGGAAATTGAATCCCCCAGATGCTTCTCGCTGGTTCAGGGTTTTCTACAAAGGCTTAGATAACCTAAATTTCCTCCCATATGCTGATCCTGAACTCTTTGAGAACCCGGTTATGTTCCGGCTGGCCGATCTTGCCTATGACGCTGATACTAGGCGCCTATACTCCATCATGGTTCGGCCCTACCTTCTTCCAGTTGGCATGAGTACCTCTAATCGGATCATCAAACCCGGTTATGAGTTCTACCAGCCGGTCGTAGCAGCCCGGCAGTTGGGTCTCGGGCAAGTGCCTCCCCATTTTCTTCTTCACTTCTTGACATCAAACAGGGTGGATCTCCCCGATGCTCTGACCACCCAGAGGTGTTACAGCCTGTTTACAGACCTCCCCTTATATGTCCCTGCCGATCTTACCCTTACTTCTTCGGCTGTCGATTTTGACGGGTGGTGGCTGATGTGGAAAACTCATGTTTTCTGAGGAGCTCTGGGTCCGATGTTGCAACAGATCCATCCCGAATACGAAATTCCTGCTGAAGAGGTATTGCTTCTTGGCTAACTTCCTTTTTTGACTTCTATTGGACTCTTTCTAATTTCCTTCTTTGTTTCCACAGCAAGAAGATGGCCCAGAGCCGCTGAACGATGATGGATCGCCCTTTTGTTTCCTGCCAGTTGTCCCTGTGGTTCTCTTTGGCAAGAATGCACCTCCCCCTTCGAAGAGCGTGATGCAACTTCAACCGGGCACTGTCAAGCTGACCCCCAAGCGGAAGCGTTCTTCTGAAGCTGTTGCCCCCCGAGCTCATGTCAAAACGAGGAAGGTTCTTGTCAGAAAGGTCCGGAAGGAGACTGCGCTGTCTTCCCCTAACCCGGCTTCTCCAGTCGCCAACCAGGCTCGGCTCTTTTCCCTGCTTTCGTGATTGGACTTCTGTTTATATCTTCTTTAATTATATCCTCTCCCCCTGTAGCCTGCCGTTGTGGACGTCTCCAGCGGGGAAGAACCCTCATGCCAGAAGGGTTCATCTTCAGAGGTGCCAAAGGACGTGGACGCGCCCAGTAAGGCTCTAATCACTCTCCGCGATCCTGGTGCGGCAAACCTGGCAGGTCCTTCTGCATCGGTCGATGTCCCAGTCGCTTCGCCAGGTCCGCGGGAACCGGTCGAGGCGCATCCCTTGTTGGCCTTTGCCTGGAAGGGTCATCCACTGCCTCAGCTACTGCCGATCCCCCTGCACGAGGGGTTCCTCCAGCAGAGCCGATCGCTGTCTCATCGGCTGTCGCTCCGGCGGAATCGTCCGCTGTTTCGCCAGCTGTCGCTGCTTCTTTTGAAGACGTGGCTCATCGAACTTCTTCCGTCGGCGTTCGTCCCTCAGAAAGGATGTGCCCCCAGGAGCCAATCATCCCTTCGTCGGCTATCGTCACCTCTTCGGGACGGGTATGTCTTTGTAATTACTTTGCACTTACTTTGGTCTTTCCCCGTAGTACCCTACTTACTCTCTTTTTCTTCAGAACCTGAATCTTTCAGAGCTGCTCGCGTTTGATCCTGCCTCAATCGGGTCAACCATACTGGAGGCCGATGACCCTCCCCTGGACCTGGCCAGCACCGGCAGTCGACTCCTTTGCATGAAGGATCTTCTATCGGGTCCGATCGATGCCCTGACTCAGGACTCCAACGCGGTAAAGCAAGTCCTTGATAAGGTCAACCCTCATCTCCCAGTGAGCCTTCAGGTCAAGCTTTTTCCGGCCGGGTGCCTTCCTTCTTTCCGAGCAAAAGTGGCAGAGGCTCACCATAGGATTGAGACTCGGCATTCCCAATCGCTCCTAAGGGCTATCATCGCTGAGATGTGCTAGTCAGTCAACAAGAAGAAAGCTGCACTTGATGCCAAAGTTGACACATCTGCCTCTACCCAGCGGCTTCACCTCTTGGAGAAAGAATTAGAAGACCTCGAAGCCAAAGTCCAAGCCACCAAGCAGCGCATCCAAGAGAGAAGGATCTTATCGTGGGTTCCAAGCAGGTAGCAGCAGTCTTGACCGCCAAGCTGCAAGCAGATTTGGCCGAGTTAAGCGGCCTGAGCAAGCAAGTGGTGCCGGGGGTAGATGAAGAAGATGAGGCAGTAATTGCTGAAGTTGACCGCATTCGTCTTGATGCTATTGCCGCCATTGATGACTTCCTTCAGAAAAACTGCTCCAGATGAACTGTTCCAGATAAACTTTGTCTTTTATATAGTGAACCTAAAGTCGATGGTGATGCATCGGTTGGTTGGTAACTTGTGATGTTTAATTGCTACAAGAAAACTTCTAAAGTCGACGACTCGGCTGTTCTGTGAGCCGATAATACTCATCGGCCTTCTTCTTTATTTCTTGTTTTGCCCATACGTCATCGATTCGGCCCATGTTGCCCTTCTTAGTTTGCTAGCCACATCGGCTTGTTGCCTGATGGGGGCCATTGGCTTCACTGTTCGTCAGCCCACATACTCGGGAAGTATTTCTTAAGATGTTGGCCGTTGACTGCTACCCGGAAACTTGACGCCGTTCAATTCTTCAAGCATGTACGCATTTCCAGGGAGGACCTGGTCAACCCTGTACGGCCCGTGCCAATTCGGGGACCACTTGCCATATGCCGCGTCTTTAGTTCCCAATGGTAATACTGCTTCCCAGACCAAGTCTCCCACTTGAATCTCCTTCGGCTTGACTTTTTTATTGTACGCACGGGCTACCTTAGCCTTATTCTCCTTGATTTTCTCTAGCGACCATAGCCTGAGTTCCGTGAGATCCTCCACATTGTCACTCATCAGAGTAGCATATTCCTCAGCAGATAAATCATTCTGGAATTCCACACGTCTTGACCCGGCCGTAACTTCCCATGGTAACACGGCTTCCTGCCCGTAGACCAAGTGGTAAGGGGAAGTTTTTGTCACCCCGTGACATGATATACAGTATGCCCAGAGTGCTTCTGACAAGACCTCGTGCCAGCGTCTGGGGTATTCATCGATCTTCCTTTTGATCAATTTGATAAGGCTCTGATTGGACGCTTCGGCCTGTCCATTTGCCTGAGCATAATATGGGATGATCTAATCAGCTTGATTCCCATATCAGCAGCAAACTTCCTGAATTCTTCTGAAATAAAAACCGAGCCACCATCTGTTGTAACGGTCTGTGGAATCCCAAATCTGTGAATGATGTGTTCCTTGACAAACTGAATAACATCCTTAAATGCCACTGACTTCATCGGGACTGCTTCCACCCATTTGGTGAAATAATCCGTGATAGCTAGAATGAACTGATGCCCCTTACTAGATGGAGGATTAATTTTGCCGATCATGTCCATACCCCAGCCTCTGAATGGCCATGGTTTAATGATGGGGTTCATTACGGACGCTGGCACCATCTGGATCTTTCCGACCTCTGACATGCTTGACACCCTTTATAATACTTAAAACAATCTTCAAGCATGGTGGGCCAGTAGTACCCTGATCGTCTAATTAGCCCACTTCATCTTGTGAGCTGATTGATGAGTCCACACGTTCCTTCATGAACTTCATGTAGGAGCGATTGGATTCGACCGGCCCAAATACTTAAGCAATAACCCTTCTAAGGTCCTGTAAACATATCATCCCTATGAGGACATATTTCATGGCTTTGTACCGTATCCTCTTGGGTGCCCCCGAGCCGAATCCTTCAAGTATTGAAGATATCGGCTCTCCAATCTCCCTGGTCCAGAAGTACGCCTGATGATTTGACCCATCGGCTTTATACCCTGAAGCCAGTTGCGCTAGATCATTGGCTTCTGCATTCCGAGCCTAGGGATCCAATAAAATTTATATACCTGAACTGGGCTATTAGCTCCTGGCATTGGACCACATCGGGAACAGCAGCTCACTTTCGCACCTGTATTCTTCCGTAAGTTGGGAGATTACCAACTTTGAATCCCCGAAGACTTCCACTGCTTCAGCTCCGGCCTCTAGAAGCAACTCCATGCCTTTACGTACCGCCTCATATTCTGCGAGGTTATTGGTACAGGTAACAGGTAATCTGATCGAGAAAAAATACATTGCCCCCCGAGGCGATACCAATAAGACGCCAATACCGCATCCGTCCCACAAACTGATCCGTCGAAGTACATAGCCCAGGCTCGTACCAAAAGTGCTGCTATATTGGTATTGACCCTTTCAGCAATGAATCCGCAACGCTGCCCTTTAACCGCTTTTGCAGGTTGATATCAGATATCAAACTCCGATAATGCGAATCCATTTCCCCAATCGGCCTTTCAAAACAGGAGCCGATAGCATGTGTTTTATGACATCCGATTTGCAAATGACGATTACCTCAGCCGATAGCAGGATATGACGAAGCTTGGTGCACGTAAAAATAAACACAAAACAAAGTTTTTCCATATCGGGGTACCTTGTTTCTGCATCCAACAACCTTCTGCTGAGATAAAAGACCACCCTCTCTTTGCCATAATTGTACCACACTGAAGCAATAGAAGTATCGCCAACTGATAATATATGTAAAATGGCCTATCCTGTTTGTGGTGGCACCAACACAGGCGGTCTCGACAAATATTCTTTAAATTTTTCAAATGCCCGCTGCTGTTCTGCCCCCAGCGGAACTCGTCATTAGTTCTGATTTTGACTAACTCCATAAAGGGTTCAATTCGCCAGATAATTAGAGATAAACCTCCTGACGAAGTTAATCTTACCAATAAGCTGCTGGAGCTCCTTCTTGGTGGTGGGTGGCACCATAGTGCGTACGGCTTCCTGACTTTTTAAGCCAATCTCTATTCCTCTTTCGTGAACCAGAAATCCCAAAAACTGCCCGGCCGACACACCAAAAGCGCACTTCTTTGGGTTCATCCTGAGCCCAAACTTTCTAGTTCGTTCCAGAACCTGCCGCAGATCATCCAGATGCCCCTCGACCGACGCTGACTTTACCACAACGTCGTCGATATAGATCTACTAGATTGCCGATCAAATCATGAAAAATGTGGTTCATGGCACGCTGATACGTAGCACCAGCATTCTTCAAACCGAAAGTCATAACCACATACTCGAACAGGCCCACCGCTCCAGGCACTCTAAACGCAGTCTTATGTATATCTTCAGGGGCCATGAAAATCTGATTATAACCTGCATTACCATCCATGAAACTTAAAATCTTGTGGCCGGCAGCAGCATTGATCAATCTCTCTGCAATAGGCATTGGGTATTCGTCCTTCGGAGTGGCTCTATTGAGATCCCTGAAATCCACGCATACCCGCCATCGGCCATCTTTCTTTTGTACGGGCACAACGCTGGAGATCCATTCAGCGTACCTGCAAGTCCTGATAAATCCAGCTTCTAACATCTTTTCTACTTCTTTCTTTACTTCAACCAGGACTTCAGCTTTCATCTGCCGTGCCCGCTGTTGGAATGATCGAAATCCGCTCTTAAGAGGGAGCCGATGCTCAACTATACTCCTATCCAGCCCAGGCATCTCTGTGTAATCCCATGCGAAGCAATCGGCATATCCCTTCAGCAAAGTTATCATCGGCTCTCGTAGAGATGGGTGCAACTTCCTACTTATAAACGTTGGTCGTGGCTTATCCCCAGGACCAATATCTATCTCCTCAAGTTCATCAGCCGATGTGAAACCATACCCTAACTTCCCTTCCTCCGTTAAATCAATACTGCAGATGGAAAAGGAAGACAGTATACAGAATCCCGGCCGATCGTTAAGATCGGCCGTTCCACGCATCCCATTAGTTTCCAAGCTTTTACAAAAAGAACGAGGCCGACTGCCAGCGCTGGCCATCCCATAACAACTATGTAAAACACTTGTCCTCACAAATTCGATTTTTTGGGGCGGATTGCAGGAATCAGCCTCTATGGCTCTGCTACAACGTGTCGCTCCTTGCGGCCCCTTTACTCCGTAAGACCGGTGGATAAGACCAGCCTTACTCCGTTTTTTGTAGCCTCGATGCGATCGCACCCTTCTAGGCATATCCCTGAAATCGGCTCTTGATCCTCTGCATCCCAAATGCTCATAGCAGCATGCGAAATTTCGATCGAGTCATCTGCCTGGACCACTTCCACCTCATCTCCATCCCACTGGATCAAACATTGATGCATTGTGGAGGGGATGCAACAGTTGGTGTGAATCCAATCCCTGCCAAGTAAAACATTGTAGGTGCTTTTACTGTTGATGACAAAGAACGAAGTCAGGACGGTCTTGTTTCCAATAGTTAGATCTACACTGAGGACGCCCTGAGCTTCTGAAGTCTGCCCATTAAAATCACTTAGCATGACGTTGGTCTTGATTAGATCTCCAGTGGACCGCCCCAAATGGCGTAGAACTGAGTACGGCATGATGTTAACTGCTGCCCCTGTATCCACCAGCATTTTATTAACGGGCTGACCATTAATATACCCTTTAAGATACAAAGCCTTCAGGTGCTTGTAGTTCTTGGCTTGTGGCTTCTCGAATATCACCAGCCGTGGTCCCAAATCAAGTTGGGCTACCGATGACTCCTCCTGGGTCCGAGCATGGAATTCTGCAGGAAGTACAAAAACCATGTGTGCATCGGCCGATACCTTCTTATCGGCTTTTGGCCGCCATTCCTTCCTAGGTGGGCGCGACTCTTTTTCCCGCACATAATGGACTTGTTCTGCTAGATCCGGTCGCGCCTTCCTTAAAGTCTCGATGTACCTAGCCTCGGCCTCCTCCAAGCTACGTAGCCGCTGAACCCTACGCTTCTGGGAATGATTAAGTCCATCGGGGCACCAACGTGGACGATGATACCTATCTTCTTCTTCATCTTCCCTTCTTGGTGATCGAACCCGCACTTGCCGGGTTGGAGCAGGTCCTAGCCGCTGGAAAACCGAATCTCTTGCTTCTGACTTCATTGATCCACACTCCGGGCAATCCCTGATAGTAGGCAACCGGCTCATACCTGAATCCCAACAGTACCTGAAGAACGGGCAGTGCCAATGATCGCGGGCATCTTCGTGCTTCCTCAAGCGCTTTCCAGTGCGGCGCTCATATTCCTCCTCCTCAGATTCCCGTTGGAGGCGCTGCTAGTACTGGTATTCGTATTTCTTGAGAAGATCAAAAGAGGTCGGCCGTTGATTCCTTACGTACCTTACTTGTCTCTCTGTAACGTACTCCTTCTTCTCGATCGCTAGGATCAGCCTCTCCGTTCTTGCCCTGGCGGCGTGATGCCATCCCCGCCATGCTGATGCCAAGCGCGAAGTCTAGTTGTCGCCTTGCAGTCCGATCGTAATTTTCCACCATGTTGACACCAGGGAACGGCTGAGTGTAGACTTTCATAGCGGTTTGGCCTAGGATCAATCGGCCTTGCTCAATAGCCGATTGGATCTGCCGACGGAGCTCCTTACAGTCGCTGGTGGCATGGGTAAAAGAATCGTGCCATTTACAATATGATCTTCCTTTTAACTCCTGCGCCGTGGGGGGTTTGTATCCTTCTGGAAACTTCAACTGCTTTTCTTTTAATAACAAGTCAAAAATTTGCTCCACTTTACTCACATCAAAATCAAACCCCTTCGCTGGCCCTATTTGCTTTACCCACTTGCACGATACGGGATTTGCACCACGAGCCCATTCTGCAACCGATACTTCCATCTCTTCCCCGGAGTCATCGGCTTCTTCTGCATCAGCTAGTGCTACTTGGCGCTTAAACTTTTCTTGGTACAGCTCAGGGTGACGCTGCTCGTGCATCGTCAACTTCTGGACAAGATGCGCCAAGGAAGTGAATTCCAATTGAAAAGCCAGATCTCTTATCGGCTTCAATAAGCCCAATGAGGCCAATTCCACAGCTTCCTTTTCTGAGATCCGTGTTGAATAACACCTGTTCTTCATTTCCCTGAAGCGTCGAATAAATTCTGCCACAGTTTCTCCACGCTTCTGTCGTACCTGCGCCAGGTCGGCAATCCCTGCCTCTGCAGCTTCTGAATGATACTGAATATGAAATTGTTCTTCCAGCTGCTTCCAGGTACGGATAGAGTCAGGACCTAATGACGTATACCACCCAAAAGCCAGTCCTGTGAGCGATTGCGAGAAGAACCTTACTCGCAACGGATCTGATACAGAAATCATACCCAACTGTGCAAAATATCGGCTCACGTGTTCGATAGAACTAGAACCTTCTGCCCCACTGAATTTGGTAAACTCAGGGAGCTGATACTTGGGCGGCAATGGAATCAGATCCTAATCACTTGGATACGGCTTGGTATATCCGATCGCTCTCCTCTTCGGTAATATGCCAAACTGATCCCTCAGAATGGCGCTTATTAGCTCCACTGTTTGTAACCCAGGGGCCGAGTGCATACTGTCGTGACTCGGCCCTGTAGCATAAGTTGCTAGTCATGCTTCCTTATCCACGTCGGCTCCGGAAACCACTCCAGCTACTTTCTGTGCAGAATGTATCGGGTTACTGATGTCTGGTCTGTATGCACACATGTAACCGTGTGGGATTTCCTTGGGTGGCTCGTTGAAGAACTGGTGATCCATGGGATCACCTCCCATTTTGTAAACCACATAAGCTGGAGCACCATGTGATTCCGCCGCTGCGAGTGCATAAGGCAATGGAGGTCTGGTCTGGAACGGCAACTCTCCCTTGTGGCTTCCCAAAGTAGGTCCTGTCGGAGAATGCTGATGCTTCATAATTTCTTGGACCACTCGCAAAGCTACACGCTCGAAAACGTTGACCAAACTTTCAGAATGCCAGTGCAATGAATGGGCCACCGCATAATTCACCTCTTGCCGCAAAGCTCTAGTACGATCTTCAGATGGGATAGACAGATCTACTCCATCGAGAGCACCCTCAGGTGAAAACCCTCTCCACCTGACACCGTGGCTACGAGTCCTTTCGAAAGAGCCGATGAGGTCAGCTTCAAATTGAGCCTTGATTTCGTCATATCTCTACTTATGCTCAGCAGAGAGCTCCTCGTAGGTGATCGGATCGTCTCTTGCCATTCCGCCGTCTGTGATTGACGAAGTCGACGGTGATGATGAAATCGATGCAGATGATGTTGATGATGACGAAGTCGATGAAGATGGTGTTGATGATGATGAAGTCGATGAAGATAGTCCCACTGGGCGTGCCAGAATGTGTTGTCGGTCAAAACCCGCCGGCGAGCAATGACAGGCAACACGAGGAGCCGGGAGGCTTCCGGGACGGCTGGTGGGCCCCGATCCCTCGGTCAACGGCCCAGTGATCCGGCGCGCGCCCTGGCTGGAAGTCGCTAGGCGTGCCACCTGATCCTACACCCGACCAGGAAGGTGTGACGTGTCAAACTCCTGCATGCTCAAACACACGTAAAGATTAGTCCGAGCCGTGATCGGCTCATCACCTCCTCCCCGGTATCGGCTATAGAGAGCCGATTGCATCAATACCGGATCAGATCTTTGGAACATGTAACATACAAATATATATATATTTAAATAAGACTTGCTTCATAAATATCAATCTAATCCAACCCACGATAACTAAGCCCTCATTGCATGATCAGAACATCCTACACGTGATTGAGCCTAACAAATATACAAAAGCATCGGGATAAACAATCTAAACAGAGATTTAAAGAAACAACCGAAAAGCCGATTCCTGGAGCAACCTCTATTCAAGCGATAAGCCGATACAAAGCATACTGCCGGAACATTCAACTCGTTTGCAAGGCCTAATCATGCACATATTGAACTAAGCCTGTAAATAAACAGAAACTAGCCATAACAGATCGGATCTACTGATAAACACGAAACAAGATATAACCATCGCATCCACGAACGAACACGACGATCAAGCACACGAGAGCAACGAACAAAGCAAGGTTAAGATGCGAAAAGAATAGCATCACTCTATGCGTGCTAGGATAACTAATGCTACTCGCCATCTACAAGGCTTCAGAACGAGCAACATATAAGCGAATGAGCAAGGGTAATGCTACCCCGATCATGCAGAACGTGACCGGGGTCGCATGGCACTTACCCGATGTAAACCCTAGAACAGGGGAGGCGATACGCTGAGAGTTGTTGATGAATGATTCCGTCCTTCTTGTTTATTCATGATACATATTTATAGTCCGTAGACTTATCCTCTTTAACTAACCCTAACCTAACACGACACGAATCTTAACTGCGTATTCCTAATTTACACGGCCTTTCTGGCCTTAATTATCCGCACAGGGCTCGATTCGCAAGCTTATCGTGACTGTCCTCTAGGCCCATCTTGCTCCATGGCCCACTTCTGCCCTGGTTAAATTATGGTGATAACACTTCTTCTATAGTATGATGATCCCACAAGATTTTGTACATCCTAATCTTCCTTCTTCTAGTGGTTCTTTCCTTGGTATCTAGAATTTGAAGGGGTTATTCGACATAAGATAGATCAGGCTTGATTTCGATGGCTTGTTGTTCAATGATCTCAGTAGGCACTTTGATGCACTTCTTGAGTTGGGATATATGAAAAACATCATGAATGGTGGCTAACTGAGTAGGAAGACAAAGTTTGTAAGCCACTGGGCCACAGGCTTTAGTGATTTCAAAAGGTCCGATATATCGAGGCGCTAATTTTCCTTTTATGCCAAAACGTTGAGCACCTTTAGTAGGAGATACTCGAAGATAGACATAATCTCCTACTTGGAATTGTAATGGTTTTCTCCTTTGGTCTGCCTAATTTTTCTATCTAGACTGGGCTGCCTTAAGGTTTGCTTGGATAATCTTGACCTTATTTTCGGCTTCAGTAACTAAATCTCGTCCGAAGATTTGGCATTCACCGGTCTCAGACCAACTCAAAGGAGTTCGACATTTTCTACCGTATAATGCCTCAAAGGGAGCCATTTGAAGACTGGACTGATAGTTGTTGTTATACGAGAATTCGGCCAAGGCTAGACATTTGTCCCAGTTCATACCATAGTAAATGATACAAGCTTGGAGCATGTCTTCAAAAATTTGATTAACTCGCTCAGTCTATCCATCAGTTTGTGGATGGTATGTAGAGCTTCGAATCAGCTTGGTTCCGAGAGAAGATTGTAATTGCTCCCAGAAGCGTGCAATGAATTGTGCCCCTCGATCAGAAATGATAGTCTTAGGGACACCATGTAAATGAAGAATCTGATCAAGATAGATTTTGGCATATTTCTTGGCAGCATAAGTTGTATGCACAGGAAGAAAATGGGTAGTTTTGGTGAGTCTATCAATGATTATCCAGATGGAATCATGTTTCTGAGATGTGTTGGGAAGACCAACAATGAAATCCATACTGATGTTTTCCCACTTCCATGATGAATGGTTTTGACTCTCTGGCATGTATCACACTCGGATACATACTTAGCAATTTCTCTTTTCATCCTGGTCCACCAAAAGTTTTGCCTAAGGTCTTGGTACATTTTAGTACTACCAGGATGAATAGAAAACTTGGACAGATGTGCTTCATCAAGGATTTGTTTACGAAGCTGATGATTCTTAGGTACAACAATACGATTGTTGAACCATAAATCCATGTGGAAACACCTATATTTTGCTTCTCCCTGAGATAGTTTCTGTTTGATAATTTTGATACCTTCATCATGCAATTGTGACATGATGATTCTATCTTGAAGAGTAGATTCGATAGATATGAGATTCAGGCTACCTTGAGGAATAATCTCCAGATTGAGATTTCTCATCTGATAACAGAGAGTTTCATTGAAGACATCTATGGATAAGCAATGGCAATGTGCCTTGCGGCTAAGTGCGTCCGCAACCACATTGGCCTTGCCGGGATGGTAGTGTACCTCAAGATCATAATCCTTGCTCAATTCTAACCAACGCCTTTGCCTCATATTCAGGTCAGCTTGAGTAAAGATTTATTTGAGGCTCTTATGGTCAGTGTAAATATTACACTTGGCGCCCATAAGATGATGTCTCCAAATCTTGCGAGCGTGAATAACAGCTACTAACTCAAGATCATGGGTTGGATAATTTTGTTCATGATTCCGGAGTGCTCTGGAAGCATAAGCAATAACTCGGTTGTTTTGCATAAGTACACAACCAAGTCCAGTTCCGGAAGCATCGCAATAGACATCAAAAGGCTTGGTACTATCTGGCTGAGCTAGTACTGGAGCAGTGGTTAGAAGTTTTCTCAGTGTATGAAATGCTTCTTCGCACTTATCATCCCAATGGAATTTAATCTCTTTCTTGAGTAGCTCAGTCATAGGTTTGGCTATCTTGGAAAAGTCTAGAATGAATCGTCGATAATGTCCGGCCAATCCAAGGAAGCTACGGATTTGATGAACTGAAGTTGGAGGCTTCCAATCCATAACTTCTTGAACTTTAGTTGGATCAACCGATATGCCTTTACTGGAGATAGTATGTCCCAGAAATTTCACATTATCAAGCCAAAACTCGCATTTAGAGAATTTGGCATAAAGGCGGTGATCACGTAATCGTTGAAGAACGACACGTAAATGATCGGCATGGTCTTCTTCAGTCTTAGAGTATATCAAAATATCGTCAATGAAAACTACGACGAATTTATTATGCTCCGGCATAAAGACTGAATTCATAAGATACATAAAGTATGCCGGTGCATTAGTGAGTCCAAAAGACATAACCAGATATTCATAAAGTCCATATCTGGTCGAGAAAGCTATTTTTGGAATATCGCTAGGCTTGATTTTAATCTGATGATAACCAGAGCGTAGGTCAACCTTTGAAAAGACTTTGGCTCTAGCTAGTTGGTCAAGTAAGATGTCAATGCAGGGAAGAGGGTACTTATTCTTGATAGTAACCGCATTGAGTGGATGATAGTCAACACATAGCCTTAAGCTATTTTCCTTTTTCTTTACAAAGAGAGCGGGGCATCCCCAAGGTGAAGCACTTGGGCGTATGAAACCTTTGTCAAGAAGATCTTGAAGTTGGATTTTTAGCTCGGCCAATTCATTGGGTGGCATCCGATGTGGCCTCTTAGAGATAAGACTGTGCCAGGTTGGAGCTCAATAATGAACTCGATATCCCGATCTGGTGGCATTCCAGGTAGATCGTATGGAAAGACATCGGGATACTCACAGACTATAGGAATATCTTCTAATTTGATGTCTATGGTTGCATAAACACAAGAGTAGAAATACTCTTGTTGGGGCAGATAGAGGGTAGTGGCTCCATTATACGGTGAGTCAATCTCAATAACTCGGGAAGAGATATCTAATAACACCTTATGTCTTGTCATCCAATCCATCCCAAGTATGATATCCATACCCTCTAAAGGGAGCAAAACCAAATCAGTTTTTATTTCCTTACTACCCAACTGTATCAGTACATGTCTAACCAATTGATTGGAACCAATCTTTCCCCCAGGGGTAGAGATCATGTACGATCCCTGGGCTTGACAAAAATCAAGTCCCACTCGGGCACCACACTTGTTGCTAATAAAGCTATGGGTTGCACCAGAATCAAATAGGATAACAACGGGTTTATAGTCGATAGAAAATGTACCCGTCATTATTTTGGCTCCTCCTGGAAGTTCTGCAAGGGTGGTGAAGTTAACTCGCCCTTGCCGGACTTGCATTACTCGCTTCTTTCCCTTGCCCTGATTGTTCTGATTAGAATTTTGCCCTTGAAGAGGCTTCTTGGGCTGAGGACAGTCTCTAATGAAGTGATCCGCACTCCCGCAGTTGAAACAACGATAAGTGTTGCTTCTCTGCTGAAATTGTTGAACATTTGGCCTTGTGCCAAACTGTTGTGGCTGTTGTGGAGGCACTGGAGGTCTATACCTGCCTTACTGTTGGGGCGGGCGGAAAACAAATCTGCCAGGTGGGGCATTCCGCTGTGGTGCTCTGAACTGTGCATTGGGAATAACACGATACCTCGGTGACTGAGCACTCGAGGGTCCAGTGGGGGTCTTCCGTTTCTTCTCGGCATGATGTGCCATGATGCAATCCTCCTGGGTTAGAGCCATATTAACCAGCTCACTGAAAGTATTCGCCTTAATAAGGTTTAGGCGTTCCTTGAGCTTAGTACTGAGGCCACGACCGAAACGATCCTGTTTCTTAACATCATTGTCAGCGTGATAGCTTGCATATTGGCACAGATGATTAAAAGTCTGTGCATACTGCAGTACCGTATGGGTGCCTTGGGTGAGTGCTAGGAATTCATTCAACTTCCGCTCCATCAACCCTTCGGGTATATGGTGTGCGCTGAAGGCATTCCAAAATTCCTCCTAGGAGATAACATGGCCATCAAGTTGCATGGCACAATAGTTATCCCACCAAATACGGGCGGCACCACGAAGTTGCTGAGCGGCAAAGTGAGCTTTACTTGAGTCCGCACATGGTATAGTAAGAAGGGCGAACCTCGATTCCATGGTATGAAGCCAGGCATCGGCATCCAAAGAACTTTCTTCAGCCTTACTGAAAAATGGAGGCTGAGTACTAAGGAAATCCTGATAGCTTGCCACTTGGGGGTTGAGGTCATCACGACCTCCTCGTGATTGTTGACGATGTTGGTTCTATTGTGCCTGCACTAGCAGATTGAGAAGCTCGGTCTGTCGTGCCATAAGCTCGGCTAGATTTGGGGGTGGTGGTGGCGGTTGTTGGGAACCGCTAGCCTGGTCTGGCCTGAAACCTTCAGGAGTTCCACGCATAGCGCCAACCATCTGAAAAATATGGAAGATGTCCATTACGTAAAGTTATCCTTGCTTCCATTTCAGAATATACCGCACAAAGAGAATATGTAAAGATAGCACAACAGACTGACAGATTGATAGATGACTTGAACAGAAACTTGAGTTTATAGATAATAACTAGTGGTCTGTATATTATATCTTGGTAATCTACCAATTACCATTCAACCATACCTACTCTTGCCACATATAGTACAACAAGTGGCCCTTAGATCAAGCTAGATTACACACTCCCTATATCACACTATGGTACACTAAACACATCTAAGATATCGATGACAAAGATGAATTAGAAGTCATTGAGGTTGCCCACAGAAGACTGGTTGCCAGATGAAGAATGACTGCTGGATGAAGAATGACTGAGCTGAGGATTTGGTTCTGGATCTCCGTGTTCCGAATCTATCTCAGACACATCTTCAATTTCCTCAGGTTCTTCTTCTGAATCTTCTTCTTCTTCTTCTGACTCATTCGGCACAAGAGGAGGCATTTGTTGTTCTTGGAGCATCTCAATATGTCCAAGGGCGTCACCTAATTCTTGGTTCGAGTCATGGACTTGTTCCTGCAAAAAGTCAATTACGGTGTTGCGCTGGAGAATTTGAGCATCACCCTCCAAGATTTGCACCTCCAAATGTCCAATAGTAGTATCCCTTCCAGCAATTCCCTGACCAAGTGAATGGATCTGGTCATCTTTTAGGGTAAGGTCTCTATGAAAATCCTGGGCCAGATTCACCATTTCATCCGTACACTTTTGCGTAAGTGACTGGAAGCGATACTGAGCATTCATATACCTAATCATTGTCTTGAGGGTCTCTTCGGCGAGACTTCCAACTAAATGTCCAAAATGGTTTGTTCTGTAGTTCCATTCAGCATCATGTGCAAAAACTGCCGGAAATAGTCCAATGGGATATGCTGCGACTTCCTCCAGATGCTGTTCACAAAAGATAGTAATAGCCTTAAGGGCTGCTGCTTCAAAGGTGTCCACGAGACGATATCTGACAACCTCTATCTCAATAGATTACCACCCAAGGATAGGATGTTGAGGAACAGTAATAGTAGCACGACATCGAGGGACTCCAACCTCAATAAATGTGGCAGAACCAACCTGAATTACACCGGCTCAAGTACGCAAGTCCACTCTCAAGGGCTCCAACATACTTCAAACGGTGTAATCCCTTGGCCTGTCGGGTAACGTCCCGATAAACCACCGAATGCAGGATCAAACAAGGTACCTCGCACGAAGGCGAGTCCAGAGACACAATCACCGTCATATTTTACATCACAGACATTTATATTACATGCGTTGTCAAAAGTAATATCAGTTTCCACTGATAAGATTTATTACAAACCGGTTCAAGTTTTCATGTTCACAGCAGCGGAATTTAAACCACAACCACTGTACACGTCGCCAGTACGGATATCATACTAAGCCCTGGCATGATATCACTCGGTAGGATCAGTGCTAGCCGGGGATGGGTCCCACTCCACGGACCAACCATCGGGCAGAGTGTAAGGCCATGGCATAGGCAGAGCAGAGTCTTCAGGGGGATTACCTGAATAAAAAGTCACAATGCAAGACTGAGTAATCTAATACTCAACAAGGCTTACCCGTTTTATGGTATACTTAGCCAGGTAACTAGACTTATGAAGGCTTTAAGGGTGATGGGTAAAGTTTTCAGCTGAAAAGCAATAAAGAGTAGATCCTTAATTTCAAATTTTAGCCTTCAAGTTCTATGTGATTATCCATTCTAGATGAGCACCTATAGCTATTCAATCATGGTTGAATCTTTAGCCAAACATCATCTTTGATGACCATAAAGTTTCTCTTGTTACTCTATGTGGCAAAGGGATCAAGCAGTCTCAATCTCCGCGAGAAACGGATGATTCCTGAATCGAATTTCAGCCTTGCAAGGGTAAACCTAACTCACACGCTTGGAATATTCAGAGATTGTTCCAAAGCAACCGTTTGCCTTTCATTCCGACTCGTGGATCAGATCCACCACAACCGACTGCAGGACCATACGCACATCCAATGTGCAGGACGTACATCTGTAGTGCGACTACACGACCGTACTCCTGGTTGCCCTGCAACACGTATTCCCACACGTCGAAGTGAGTGACCGGAAAAACCAAATACGAGTGGTGGGAGGTATGTCCACTCCTCAGGCCGATTGGTTACTAGGCTTACCGCTTACCATATTTCGCGGCATGTAGCTAGTACTTTCAAATGCTTAACCACCGCTACCACACACTGCGACCTTAACCAAATTCATCAACACAGACGGGGTATCATCTTGATACATCACATAAATCCCATCCGTCATCCTTATAGTGATTACAGGAATGTAAACATTGCAACTCCTATATCGCGCGAGTGACAGGAAATCACCTGACTTCTACCGGTCCTATTAGCATAGCAGCTATTCGAACTCAAGTTCTAGTATTCAATACATTGGTTCCTAGGAAAATGCAATTAGGGTTTCCCATACAACTCCTAAGAACTTAATGCATAGATAGGTATAAATAAATATAGATTGCAGTGTAAATAAAGTAGTGGGTTATGTCCGGGGCTTACCTTCATGAGTGGGGTTGGGGGTAGGAGTGTAAAATTTTCCGAACTTTGGTTCGGAGCTTTAGTTAGATTTCCGACGATGTTCCCGGGGTCTTCAGAAATTTCCACTTCTGATTTCGGGATTAGCTCATAATTTCCGTCGGTGAGAGTAGTTGAGTCTATATGATATGCAAAGATGTAGTTTAAGAGATGCATACACTTTCATTTTACTTCACAATAAAGTTGCAATACAATGAAAACACAGTTCACTCATCACACGTACCATTTACTCTTTTACTGGGTAGTCATTTATCGAGTATAAACTAACCTAATTAGCTTCATTAGTGTGGCAGAACCAACCTGAATTATACCGGCTCAAGCACGCAAGTCCTCTCCCAAGGGCTCCAACGTACTTCAAACGGTGTAACCCCTTGGCCTGTCGGGTAACGTCCCAATAAACCACCAAATGCAGGATCAAACAAGGTACCTCGCACGAAGGCGAGTCCAGAGATACAATCACCATCATATTTTACATCACAAGCACTTATATTACAAGAATGTATAGAGTAGCATAAGTTCTAGACTGATAGAAGTTATTACAAACCAGTTTAAAAATTTAAGTTCACAGCAGCGGAATTCAAAGTATGATAACTATACACATCGCTAGTATGGACATCATGCTAAGCCATGGCATGACATCACTCGTTATGATCGGTGTTGGCCGAGGATGGATCCCACTCCACGGACCAACCATGAGGCAAAGCATATGGCCAAGGCATGGAAAGGGTAGGGTCTTCAGGGGCATGACCTGAAACAAAATCATAATGCAAGGCTGAGTACTCTAATACTCAGCAAGGCTTACCCGAAATTAGGGTATACTTAGCCCATAACTAGACCGTGAAGGCTTTAATAGGGTTTTGGGTCTTGTCTCAGCTGAAAAGCAACAAAGAGTAGATCCTTAATTTCATATTTTAGTTTTCAGTTTCTATTTCCTTTAATCATTCTAGGTAAGCACCTATAACTACTCAAGCAAGGTAGAGCTTCTTTAAAACATATCTCAGTATTACTCCTCATAAGGTTTCTCTTGTTACTCTATGTGGCAAAAGAGTTAAGCAGTCTCAATCTTCGTGAGAAACGGACGATTCTGAATCTAATTTCAACCCTTGCAAGGTAAACCTAACTCACACGCTTGGAACACCAACAGGTTGTTCCGAAGCAACTGTTTGCCTTTCATTCTGAGTTGTGGAACAAAGCCACCACAAGCGACTGCAGGACCATACGCACATCCAATATGTAGGACATACATCTGTAGCGCGACTACATGACCGTATTCTCGTCTGCTCTGCAGAACGTACTCCCACAGTTGGTGTGTGTAAACATAAAATAAAGGTCGAGTGGTGGGGGACAAGTCCACTTGCCGGGCCGATTGGTTACTAGGCTTACCGCTTACCATATTTCACGGCATGTGGCTAGTACTTTCAAATGCTTAACTACCACTACCACACACTGCGACCTTAACCAAATTCATCAACACAGATGGGGTATCATTTCTTTTCAAGATACTACACATAACCCCGTCTGTCATCCTTATAGTGATTGCAGGATTGTAAACAATCAATTCCTATGTCGCTCGAGTGACAGGAAATCACTCGACTTCTACCAGTCTTATTAGCATAGCACTAGTCGGACTCAGGTTCTAATATTCAGTACATCGGTTCCTAGGAATATGCATCTAGGGTTTTCAAACAACTCCTAAGAACTTATTGCACAAATATATATATATATATATAAAGGTAGATTGCAGTGTAATTAAAGTAGTGAGTTTTATGTCCGGGGCTTGCCTTCACTGGCGAGGCTCGGGTCAGAGACATTAATAATCTCTTCCGAATTCGGGTTCGGGGCTTCAGTTAATTCTCCGACGATGTTCCTGGAGTCTTCAGAGGTCTCTACTTTGGGTTCCGGGAGAATCTGATAGTCCCCATCAGCGAGAAGCGTCGAGTCTACATGTGATGAAAATGATGCAGTTTAGAAAATGTATAGATTGTTATTCTACTTCATGATAAAGTTGCAATCCAATGAACATACATTACATATTAGCAAACAGCAGAATTGCCCTTTACTGGGCAGTCTTTTATCGGGTATTAACCTGTTTACTTAGCTACATTGGGTAACATGGGTGGTAACCCTAAATATTTAATTAACTACATGAAGTAGCATGTTTGATTATCTTAGATAATTAAATTAATTACATTTAACACCTTTATTTATTTGACTAGTTAATTATCTTTAATAACCCTAGGTTATTAATTAATATGGATCTACTTAACAAGTTCTCTTTATTTTGGTTGTTCTACACCTGATCATGGGTTGAGAATTTGTGGTCATGCTACATTACTCAAGAGCAATATCTCAAAATATTTTTATAATTTTTCATGAACTAGAGTTATGGTTTATGAATTTTTCTTTGAATCTAAACTTAAATTCACTATTGGAGTTATACTTGGATTCTAACTCTCAAAGTTTTATTTTGAATTAATCATGCATAAGCAAAGCTAAGGTAAAATTTTTAGCTTTAAACATAAAGGAATGCATCTAGAATTAAATTATGAACTTTCTATCAACATACAACAAAGGTACTTGAATTTCTAAGCAAATGAGCAGTAAAGAACTCGAGATTTTTACACAGAGCTATACATGACACATACAACCTAGGTTCCAAAATTCAGCCACAAAACATGCATATAACATGAGATACAAATAAAACACTCATTTTATAGTATTTAATTTACATCAAAAACTGCACACATGCAGCTCAAACTTGCTATATAAAAGTAGTCGAGTTTAACTTAAGGATTCCAACAAAACTGGTTTGGCATTTTTCTAAATTTTCTACAATTTTCTACACATTTTTGAATTTCATAGCTTTTGAATGGGGGGGGCTCTGGAATTTTACAGGGACACCCTTAGAACTTTTGAAATCATCACAGAAATGCCCTTGGCTTGTCGGGGAAGAAGAGCAGGGGGATTGCCGGCCAAATTCCGGTGAGGGGGGTGGTGGGGGGTGGAGAAGGACTGGTCTATAGGCACCAGGAGCTCATGGCGCATCCATGAGTGGCCTTGGGAGGAAGACGGGATGGCCGGAGGTGAGGTTCCCACGGCGGCCGAGGCGGCGGCGGAAGGGAGCTCGTTGGCGAGGAGGTTCCCGGCGAGGAGGATAGCTAAGCTCGGGCTTGACAGTTGCAGCAGGATGAGGAGAAGCTATTGGGATGGTTGGATTGGACAAAGGAGGGGCGGAGATAGAGGCTCGACGGCAACAGGAGCTTACCAGCGAGGAGGGAATCGGTGGTGAGGTAGCTCCGGTGGAGGTCCGGCCATGGGAAGTGGCTTGGGAGTGTCAGTGAGGTGAGCGGAAGCTTTCTAGGGGGTTGTAGTGGTGCGGGGTGTACGGAAATGGGCTGCCCACGGCGAGCAGGTGGGCGCCGGAGTTGAGGGAGGAGGCAGCGGCGGCGTTCGGGTTTCTGTGAGTGCACGGCAAAGGGAAAACGAGAGGAATGAGAAGAGCTGGAACCAGAGGAGCTCGCGGTAACTATAAGTGGGTGAGGGAAAGAAGGAGACGCCGACATTTGCCACGGCGACGGCGAGTTGTCGCTCGGCGGGAGCTCGGGCAGGAGAGGAGAGGGGCGTGGCAAGCGCGCGGGAGGCCAGAAGAGGGGAGCTAGAGCGGCACTCGGGCTGGGGATCGACGCGTGGAGATGGAGCACGGTAGGAGGTGGCGAGGGGCGGCCGGAAACGGCAGACGGCGGTGCTGCAGAGGAGTAGAGGCAGAGCAGAGCATGTGCCAGAGGAGGAAGAAGAGGGGAGGAGGTCCGAGGGACCTCGTTGGAAATTGCAAAACCTCAGGGACTTCACTGTAAACAGAATTTTCCCGCTGATCCAAAGCTCTAATGAGGAAATGGTCAAAATAGAAGTTGTAGAACTTTTTAAATTCTACAACTTTGCTTTAGGGCTCAAGTTCAGAAACCTAAAGTATACTGCTTTATTTTACACTTTTGCACTCAATTCAAACTTAACAAAGTTTTTATCCTTAGTAATGTAAATTTTATGTAATCTTGGGCTTATCTGCAAGCATTTATGACTGGTCATGATGACTTTCACCTTTTACATTTTGGCCCTTGGTAATTTTTGTATATTACTTTTATACTTCAACTAAATTACATAAAAGGACTTGTACTTTCATAAATTTACACAAATACCCTTATTTTCATAACTTTACTTAGTTTTCATACAATTTAATCCACACCAAACATTCTTCCTATTGGCTTGCTCTATTTGACACCTAGGGTGTCACAACCTTCCCCCCTAAAAGGAATCTCGTCCCGAGATTACAGGAATGATGTAATAAGAGATAGATACCTAAGAATTCTTAAGGAAGTCAGGGAAGTTCTTCTAAAGATAGTCTTCGGTTTCCCAGGTAGCTTCTTCTTCTGTATGATGATTCCACTGGATTTTAAACATTTTGACTGTTGCTCTTCTAGTACTTCTTTCCTTGGTATCTAAGATTCTGATTGGATGCTCCTTATAGGAAAGACCAGGTTCGATGTCGATACTTTGTGTATCAACGATTTCGGTAGGAACACTGATACACTTCTTCAGCTGAGATACATGGAAGACATTATGAATGGCTGCTAGCTGAGGAGGAAGTTGAAGTCGATAGGCTACGGGTCCACAAATTTCAAGTATTTCAAAAGGACCAACATAGCGAGGAGCAAGTTTGCCCTTGATACCAAATCGTTGAACACCTCGAGTAGGAGACACTCGCAGGTGGACAAAATCACCTAGTTCGAACTGTATGGGTTTCCTCCTTTTGTCTGCGTAGCTCTTTTATCTTGATTGAGCTGCTTTTAAATTGTTCCGAATGATCTTTACCTTTTCTTCTGCCTCGGTGACAAGATCGGGTCCAAAGATTTCGCGTTCACCAGTCTGAGACCAATTTAAAGGAGTTCTGCATTGGTGACCATATAAGGCTTCAAAAGGAGCCATTTTGATACTTGACTAATAACTGTTATTGTAGGAGAATTCTGCTAGAGCTAGACATTTGTCCCAATGCTTGTCATACTGGATCACACAGGCTCGAAGCATATCTTCTAGGATTTGGTTTATCCTCTCTGTTTGCCCATCTGTCTGTGGATGATATGCGGAGAATTAACTTGGTTCCAAGAGTTTGTTGAAATTGCTCCCAGAAACAAGCAACAAACTGTGCTCCACGATCAGAGATGATCGTTTTAGGTATCCCATGGAGACGCACGATTTGGTCTAGATATATTTCCGCATACTTCCTAGCACTGTAAGTGGTATGTACTGGAAGAAAATGAGCGGTCTTAGTTAACTATCCACGATTACCCAAATGGAATCATGTCTCTGGGAAGTATTGGGTAAACCTATGATAAAATCCATACTGATATCTTCCCATTTCTAAGAAGGAATAGGTAGAGGCTGCATTGTACCAGAAATCCTTAAGTGACTGGCTTTAACTCTTTGACAAACATCACACTCAGAGACTTACTTTGCTATTTCTCTTTTCTTACGAGTCCACCAGAAATTCTGTTTCAAATCCTGGTACATCTTCGTACTGCCAGGGTGCATAGCAAATTTGGATAAATGTGCTTCATCCATTATTTGCTTGTAAAGCTGATGGTTTTTGGGTACTACCATACATCCCTTAAACCGTAGAATTCCCTTAGAATCCTCTTGGAAACATTTATACTTTTCTTCTCCTTGGGCTAATTGTTGCTTGATAATTTTGACTCCCTTATCATGTTGTTGTGCCATAATGATACTATCCTGGAGTATAGGCTCAATGGTTATATGATTCAGACTGTCTTGAGGAATGATTTCCAAATTAAGCTTTCTCATTTCCCAATAGAGAGTGTTGCCAAAAACTTCTATTGATAAACAATGACAATATGATTTGCAGCTAAGTGCATCCGCGACCACATTGGCTTTACCTGGATGGTAGTGTACTTCAAAATCATAATCCTTTATAAGCTCTAACCAACGTCTTTGCCTCATATTCAAGTCCGCTTGCGTAAAGATGTACTTTAGACTCTTATGATCTGTGTAAATATTGCACTTGGTACCCATAAGATGGTGTCTCCAAAGTTTAAGTGCATGTATAACAGCTGCAAGCTCAAGATCATGAGTAGGATAATTCTGCTCATGTGTCCGAAGTGCTCTGGAGGCATATGCAATCACGCGATTATCCTACATAAGTACACATCCAAGTCCGGTGCCTGATGCATCACAATAAACATCAAAAGGTCTGGATGTATCTAGCTGAGCCAAAACTGGAGCAGTGGTAAGATGTGCTCTTAAGGCATGGAAAGCTTCTTCACATTTCTTATTCCAGGAGAATTTCACTCCTTTCTTCAATAGTTCAGTCATGGGTTTGGCTATCCGGGAGAAATCTGGAATGAAACGACGGTAGTAGCCAGAAAGACCAAGAAAACTGCGGATCTGATGGACCGAAGTAGGGGGCTTCCAATCCATCACTTCCTGAACTTTACTCGAGTCAACAGATATACCGTTCTTAGAGATGGTATGACCCAAAAATTTGACGGTATTAAGCCAAAATTCACATTTAGAGAATTTGGCATATAGGTGGTGATCTAACAAATGTTGAAGAACAACATGAAGATGTTTAATGTGATCTTCAAGATTTTTGGAATAGATCAAAATATCATCGATAAAAACCATGACGAATTTATCAAGTTCCAGCATGAAGACAGAGTTCATGAGATACATGAAATATGCCAGTGCATTGGTAAGACCAAAGGACATAACCAGATATTCATAGAGTCCATATCTGGTGGAGAAAGCTATTTTTGGAATATCACTTGGCCTAATCTTTATCTGATGATACCCAGAGTGAAGGTCAATTTTGGAGAATATCTTGGCTCCAGCTAACTGATCAGACAGGATATCAATGCGGGGAAGAGGGTACTTATTCTTAATAGTAACCGCATTGAGAGGGCGATAGTCAACACATAGTCTAAGACTATTATCCTTTTTCTTAACAAATAGAGCAGGGCATCCCCAAGGTGAAGCACTTGGGCGGATATAACCCTTATCCAGGAGTTCCTGAAGTTGAAGTTTTAACTCTGCCAGTTCATTGGGCGGCATACGATAGGGTCTCTTAGAAATGGGGGTGGTGCCAGGTTGCAATTCTATAACAAACTCAACATCTCTATCTAGGGGCATTCCAGGTAACTCGTTCGGAAAAACATCTGGGTATTCACACACAACAGGAATATCCTCTAACTTGATCCCTTCTATAGCATATACACAAGAGCTGATATACTCCTGTTGTGGAAGATGAAGGATGGTATGTCCATATTCCGAGGAGTTTATCTCAACTATTCAAGAAAAGATATCTAGAGATACCCGATGTCTGGTCATCCAATCCATACCTAGGAGAATGTCCATTCCTTCTAGGTTTAATGAAATTAAGGTTGTTCTTATTAAAGTGCTACCCATCTGGATTGGTACATCTCTACAAATTTGATTTGATGCAATTCTACCTCCCGGGGTTGTTATCATATATGTTCCATTAGTGGGGTAGAAATCCAAACCTATTTTGGTATCAAACCTTGTACTGATAAAACTATGGGTTGCACTAGAATCAAAAAGTATAATAGCAGGGTGATGGTGTAGAGTGAATGTACCCGTCATCACTGGTGCACCTTCCGGAAGTTCCGATAGAGTAGTGAAATTTACTCTTCCTTGATGGACTTGCATAACCTGCCTCTTGCCTTTGTTCTTGGAGTTGGAGTTGGAGGCCTGTCCGGGAAATGTTCTCCTTGGTTGTGAGCAATCTTTAACAAAATGGGCCAGACTATCACAGTTGAAACATCGATTGATGTTATTCCCTTGATTAAACTGCGGAGGGTTCGGCCTTGGACCGACTGGTCGTTGCTGCTCTTGAGGTTGAGGCACTGGTGGTCTGTTGAATCGGGGCTGCTGAGGAGGTCTAGCTACCCATCTGCCTGTTGGGACATTTCTGGGCGGAGCTCGGGGAGCTGGGTTCTGAATTACCCGATACCTCGAAGGTTGTGCATTCAAGGGTCCAGTCGATACTTTCTGCCTTTTCTCAGCACGATGGGCTGAGATACAGTCCTCTTGGGTAATGGCCATATTGACCAACTCGTTGAAGTTGTCAGCCCTGACCAGATTCAAGCGCTCTTTCAGCTTGGTGTTTAGTCCGTGATGGAATCGATCTCTTTTCTTGGCGTCCGTATCAGCATGATAGCCCGCATAATGGCACAAGTGATTGAAAGCTTGTGCGTATTGAAGTACAATGCGGCTTCCTTGAGTAAGTGCCAAAAATTCATTGAGCTTTCGCTCAATGAGTCCTTCTGGGATATGGTGTGCCCTAAAGGCGGCCTTGAATTCTTCCCAGGTAACAACATGCCCATCCGGTTGCATGGCATAGTAGTTGTCCCACCAAATGCGAGCATTACCACGGAGCTGTTGGGCTGCGAAGAGAGTTTTGTTTGCTTCGGAGCATGGGACAGAGAGTAATGCAAACTTAGACTCAATGGTACGAAGCCAGGCATCTACATCAAGGGGTTCTTCAGTCTTATGGAAGAGCGGGGGCTGCGTACTGAAGAAATCCTGATAACCAGCCGAAGGATGATCTTCACGTCCACGTTGAGGAGAACGGAACTGATGCTGCTGGGCCTGCACTAACATGTCCAAGAGTTCGGTCTAACGATCCATCACTTCCGCTAGATTTGGCGGTGGCGGAGGTGGTTGTTGTGAACCACTAGCCTGGTCTGATCTGAATCCCTCTGGGGTTCCGCGTGTAGCACCTACCATCTGAAATATAGAAGTTGTCCATTAGCATTTACCAATACTTGCTTCTACTTTCAGAATCACATGGTACCAAAATAACATATACTGAAACTGAGCAGGATAGTAAATCCAAGTCACAAAGGGTTACCTCAACCATCCAAATAGCAACTCAGATTTACATTACCAACTGAAACTTATTCCATATTACATCACGTTGTTCCAAACCAAACCGTACATAGGTTTGCCACATATATTACACAAGTGGCTCTCAGGTCACCTAACTACTCACTCCCAGGTCACACTATGTCACACTATCTACACCTAGGATACCGTCAACTCAAACGAGACTAGAAGTCATCGAGGTTGCCCACGGATGACTGACTATCGGAAGAGGAATGATGGGGACTAAGAACAGGATCTCCATGCTCAGAGTCGATCTTGGAGACTCCTTCGACTTCTTCGGGGTCTTCTTCTTCCTCTTCACTCTCAAACTCATCAACATCAGGCTGCACTGGTTGCTCATGAAGCATGTTGATATGGTCAATAGCTTGACCAAGATTAAGGTTGAGCCCGTGAACTTGTTCCTGGAGGAAGTCAATGACAGTGTCGCACTGGACAATGAGAGCATCACTCTCAACAATCTGTTCTTCTCGATGCTGAATGGTTTCTTCCCGCTAAGTAATAACCTCTTCCTTGGCCGTAACAGTTGCTTGAAGTTCCCCAATCTGTGTATTCTTCCAGCCAACCTGATTACGATACCCTTGGGCTATGTTGGTCAAGCGATATATACCATGCTGCTGAAGTGTCTGGTAGCGGTATTGTGCATTCATGAATCTGACCGCAGTGCTTAGAGTCTCTCCGGCCAGATTTCCCAATCTGACCGCAGTGCGTAGAGTCATGAGAATCCATTGCAGGAAATAACCCAATAGGATATCCTGCAACTTCCTCGGGATGTTGATTGCAAAAGATGTGGATAGCTTCCATTGCTGCCGCTTCAAAAGTATCAATGAGGCGATGCCCAATTACATTAACTTCAAAGGGCTGCCACAGAGATAAAGTAGGGTGCGGAGGAACAATCATTTTCACCCTGCAACGAGGAACACCTTCTTCATCATACTCTACTCCATCATAAGGTGGAGGCTCAGTGTAGCCAAACACCTGGAGAGATTCCCACAAAAGACGAGGAAAACCCTCCCAATACAAGGCATTGGTATGAGCGTGTCCTGCGGAATCCCAAAAGAACCTTGGAAGCTCAGCCATCTGAAACAAGGATTCAAATGGTGAGATTACAAGTTTTCAACCATACACCTTGAGAAGACTGCGGAAAAATGTGAGTTAGACTGATGGAATGATTGGAATGCTGCTATCTGGCTAGAAACTCACAGGGTAAAAGAAACAAGATGACCTATTCTGATAGCAACAGAATCAGGAAATCAGAGGATTGTACTAGATCTTGAAAAGAAAATGATAAAGGGCGAATCACTATAACCCAAAGCTATTGGTATAACTATTGCAAGGCGGCACTAGTGACTAACAACACTCTAGTCAACCACAACAATAATCACAACAAACCATGCCACTCATTCAATCAAATCAAGGAATCTGCATGCACGTGCTACGCGTCCTCACAACTCCAGATAATTGCCAAATACATTTGGACTTATGTGATTAGTTTCGGTGCTACCATATATTCGTCTCTCCCTATAATAGCTAGTCATATATCCTTATTCGTCTTAACCTATTTAACCGTGGTTAGCATACCTGCAAAAAATCACAATATATATGAACCTTCCATGCCAGCACTCATGAAAGCGTCCTCAAACATTACTGTTCACCATAGGAACAGCATCTATACAATTACCGCCGTACAGACGACGTTAACATACGTTATCGAAACAACGTATTCACGGAATACCGCAAAATGCGGGGGTACTGCTGTTCATACCCTAAGCTTAACCATATACTCCCAATATAATCAACCGAAATTGATACATTGGCAGCATCTCAAGTAGGCCACTGCTTGAGAAACAATGTTCGGTTCGCATCACCGACGGGAAGGCTAACTCCCCAGTTAGCTGAGGATCCTTACCTTCTTACCTCATCGTCGAAAGCGTCGTTACAGAATGTAAAGTTGATTGTGCATAAATTTAAGGTTTAACAAAAAATAGTGCTGGAAGTTAGAATTATATACATATATACAATAGCCACCTCTAATTCCCATATTAGCATTACCCTAGGGCTTTATGTACTAAACACAATCCTTAACGAAACTAACGTAGTTTTGTAAAATTCTTTGTTGGTCAAATTTTATACCAAAAACATTTTTAAGGTCAACCATATCTTCAGGGTACACTTGTTAGCTCTGATACCAGCTGTGGCAGAACCAACCTGAATTACACCGGCTCAAGCACGCAAGTCCTCTCGCAAGGGCTCCAACGTACTTCAAACAGTGTAACCCCTTAGCCTGTCGGGTAACGTCCCAATAAACCACCAAATGTAGGATCAAACAAGTTACCTCGCACGAAGGCGAGTCCAGAGATACAATCACCATCATATTTTACATCACAAGCACTTATATTACAAGAATGTATAGAGTAGCGTAAGTTCTAGACTGATAGAAGTTATTACAAACCAGTTTAAAAATTTAAGTACACAGTAGCGGAATTCAAAGTACGATAACTATACACATCACCAGTATGGACATCATGCTAAGCCATGGCATGACATCACTCGTTATGATCGGTGTTGGCCGGGGACGGATCCCAATCCACGGACCAACCATCAGGCAAAGCATATGGCCAAGGCATGGAAATGGTAGGGTCTTCAGGGGCATGACCTGAAACAAAATCATAATGCAAGGCTGAGTACTCTAATACTCAGCAAGGCTTACCCGAAATTAGGGTATACTTAGCCCATAACTAGACCATGAAGGCTTTAATAGGGTTTTGGGTCTTGTCTCAGCTGAAAAGCAACAAAGAGTAGATCCTTAATTTCATATTTTAGTTTTAAGTTTCTATTTCCTTTAATCATTCTAGGTAAGTACCTATAACTACTCAAGCAAGGTAGAGCTTCTTTAAAACATATCTCAGTATTACTCCTCATAAGGTTTCTCTTGTTACTCTATGTGGCAAAAGAGTTAAGCAGTGTCAATCTCTGCGAGAAACGGACGATTCTGAATCAAATTTCAACCCTTGCAAGGTAAACCTAACTCACACGCTTGGAACACCAACAGGTCGTTCCGAAGCAACCGTTTGCCTTTCATTCCGGGTCGTGGAACAAAGCCACCACAAGCGACTGCAAGACCATACGTACATCCAATGTGCAGGACATACGTCTGTAGCGCGATTACATGACCGTATTCCCGTCTGCTCTGCAGAACGTACTCCCACAGTCGGTGCGTGGAGACCCCACAAGCAGGAGGTTGGGCGGCAGAGGCAGCACAGCGGCGGCGGGGAGGTGCTCTGCACCGGCGGCAGTGAAGAGCAGGGGAGCAGAGGGGTGCCAGAGAAAGAAGACATAGGGGGGGTCTCCAGGGACTTGGTTGCAAAATACAGAAATCCGAGGGACCTCACAGTAAAGCAAAATTCTCCATTGATCCAAAACTCTAATGAAGAAGTGACCAAAATAAAAGTTGTAGAGTTTTTCAAATCCTACAATATTGCTTTAGGGTTCAAGTTCGGAAACCCAAAGTACACATCTTTAAATTTAAGTTTTGAACAAAAGTTGTATTTAAGTAAATTTTGTCCTTACTGAGGTAGATTTCATGTAGTTTTGGACATAGTTGCAAGTTTTCATGCAATGTCATGATGACTTGCATTCTTATATTTTGATCCTAAGTAAATTTTGAAAGTGTCTTTTATACTTTAATTATTTTGCATAAAAGGACCCATACTTTTGCATTAATCACATCTAGGTCCTTATTTTCACATAAACACCCAAATTTCATAGAATTTAACATATCTATTACAATTTCTTTTCTATTATGATACAAATTTGACACCAAGAGTGCCACATTCTTCCTATGTTTTTAATTCTACCTCCCATTCTTACCCAATTAACACTAAAGGGCCAACACATTTTTCAAAATTACATAAATACCTTTTTCCCTTTGCACTTAAATTTGAATATACATACACAAGATCAATCATGCACACTTTACACTAAAATCTAGGGTTTATAATTCTAAATACCTGAATGTCACAGCCTTCCCCCCTAAAAAGAATCTCGTCCTGAGATTCTGAAGCAGAATGGAATCGGGCGATTAGATTTAGGAATTGGTTTGTAGGAAGTTTGGGTAATTTCGTTGAAGATAAGATTCAGTTTCCCAAGTCGCTTCTTCTTCGGTGTGATGATCCCATAGGATCTTATACATCTTAATTTTCTTTCTTCTGGTGACTCTCTCCTTGGTATCCAGGATTTGGATAGGTTGTTCGGTCTAAGATAGATCTGGTTCAATCTCAATGGCTTGTGCTTCAATGATTTCAGTAGATACTTTGATACATTTCTTGAGTTGAGAGATATGGAAAATATCATGAACGGTGGCCAACTGAGGAGGAAGATGAATTCTGTAAGCCACTGGGCCACAGATTTCAAGGATTTCGAATGGTCCGACATATCGGGGTGCTAACTTCCCTTTTATGCTGAAACACTAAACACCTTTGGTAGGAGATACTCGGAGATAAACAAAATCCCCTACTTGAAATTGCAGAGGTTTTCTTCTTTGATCTGCATAACTTTTCTATCTGGATTGGGCTGCTTTAAGATTGGCTTGAATAACCTTGACCTTATCTTCGGCTTCGACAACTAGGTCTGGTCCAAAGATTTTACGTTCGCCGGTCTCAGACCAACTCAAAGGAGTTCGACATCTTCGACCGTATAATGCTTCAAAGGGAGCCATTTGAAGACTAGATTGATAGCTATTATTGTTAGAAAACTCAGCCAAGGCGAGACACTTGTCCCAGCTTGTACCATAGTGAATAATACAAGCTCGGAGCATGTCTTCAAGAATTTGATTAACTCACTCGGTCTGTCCATATGTCTGAGGATGATACGCAGAGCTTCGAATTAGTATGGTCCCAAGAGCATACTGCAGTTGTTCCCAGAAGCGAGCAATAAATTGTGCCCCTCAATCAGAAATAATGGTCTTAGGGACACCATGCAATTGAACAATTTGATCAAGGTAGACTTCGGCATATTTCTTAGCAGAATAAGTGGTATGCACCGGAAGAAAATGAGCAGTTTTGGTAAGTCTATCAATGATCATCCATATGGAGTCATATTTTTGGGATGTGTTGGGAAGACCAACGATAAAATCCATACTGATGTCTTCCCATTTCCACGATGGAATAGGTAGTGCCTGGAGTGTACCAGATACCCTTAAATGACTGGCTTTGACTCTCTGGCACGTATCACATTCGGATACATATTTAGCAATTTCGCTTTTCATTCTGGTCGACCAAAAGTTCCGCCTAAGGTCTTGATACATTTTGGTACTACCATGATGAATAGAAAACTTGGATAGATGTGCTTCATCAAGGATTTGTTTACGAAGTTGATGATCTTTAGGTACAACAATACGATTGTTGAACCATAGAACTCCTTGATGATCAGTGTGGAAGCATCTATACTTGGCTTCTCCCTGAGATAGCTTCAATTTAATAATTTTGATACTTTCACCATGTAATTGCGACATGATGATTTTTTCTTGAAGGGTGGACTCAATAGATAATAGATTCAGACTACCTTGAGGAATGATCTCCAGATTGAGTTTCCTTATCTGATTGCAGAGAGTTTCATTGAAGGTTTCTATGGAGGAGCAACGACAATGTGCCTTGCGGCTAAGTGCATCCACAACCACATTGGCTTTGCCAGGATGGTAGTGTACCTCAAGATTGTAGTCTTTGATCAGTTCTAACCAACGCCTTTGCCTCATGTTTAGGTTAGCTTGAGTAAAGATATATTTGAGGCTCTTATGGTCAGTGTAAATGTTACACTTGGCGCCCATAAGATGATGTCTCCAAATCTTGAGAGTGTGAATAACCGCTGCCAATTCAAGATCATGGGTTGGATAGTTTTGCTTATGATTCTGGAGTGCTCTAGATGCATAAGCAATGACCCGGTTGTTTTGCATAAGAACACAACCAAGTCCAATTCCGGAAGCATCGCAATAGACATCAAAAGGCTGGTTACTGTCTGGTTGAGCTAGCACTGGAGCAGTTGTTAGAAGTTTTCTTGAGGGAGAAACCAACCTGAATTACACCGGCTCAAGTACGCAAGTCCACTCTCAAGGGCTCCAACGTACTTCAAACGGTGTAATCCTTTGGCCTGTCGGGTAATGTCCCGATAAACCACTGAATGCAGGATCAAACAAGGTACCTCGCACGAAGGCGAGTCCAGAGAAACAATCACCATCATATTTTACACCACAGGCATTTATATTACATGCGTTGTCAAAAGTAATATCAATTTCCACTAATAAGATTTATTACAAACCAGTTCAAGTTTTCAAGTTCACAGCAGCGGAATTTAAACCACAACCACTGTACACATCGCCAGTACGGATATCATGCTAAGTCCTGGCATGATATCACTCGGTAGGATCAGTGTTGGCCGGGGACGGGTCCCACTCCACGGACCAACCATCGTGCAGAGTGTAAGGCCATGGCATAGGTAGAGTAGAGTCCTCATGGGGATTACCTGAATAAAAAGTCACAATGCAAGACTGAGTAATCTAATACTCAGCAAGGCTTACCCGTTTCATGGTATACTTAGCCAGGTAACTAGACTTATGAAGGCTTTAAGGGTGATGGGTAAAGTTTTCAGATGAAAAGAAATAAAGAGTAGATCCTTAATTTCAAATTTTAGCCTTCAAGTTCTATGTGATTATCCATTCTAGATGAGCACCTATAGCTATTCAAGCATGGTTGAATCTTTAGCCAAACATCATCTTTGATAACCATAAATTTGCTCTTGTTACTCTATGTGGCAAAGGGATCAAGCAGTCTCAATCTCCACGAGAAACGGATGATTCCTGAATCGAATTTCAGCCTTGCAAGGGTAAACCTAACTCACACGCTTGGAACATTCAGAGATTGTTCCAAAGCAACCATATGCCTTTCATTCCGACTCCTGGATCAGATCCACCACGAGCGACTGCAGGACCATACACACATCCAATGTGCAGGACGTACGTCTGTAGTGCGACTACACGACCATACTCTTGGTCACGTATTCCCACACGTCGATGTGAGTGACCGGAAAAACCAAATACGAGTGGTGGGAGGTATGTCCACTCCTCGGGCCAATTGGTTACTAGGCTTACTGCTTACCATATTTCGCGGCATGTGGCTAGTACTTTCAAACACATAACCACCGCTACCACACACTGCGACCTTAACCAAATTCATCAACACAGATGGGGTATCATCCTGATACATCATATAAATCCTGTCCGTCATCTTTATAGTGATTACAGGAATGTAAACATTGCAAGTCCTATATCGCGCGAGTGACAGAAAATCACCCGACTTCTACCGGTCCTATTAGCGTAGCAGCTATTCGAACTCAATTTCTGGTATTCAATACATTGGTTCCTAGGAAAATGCAATTAGGGTTTCCCATACAACTCCTAAGAACTTAATGCATAGATAGGTATAAATAAATATAGATTGCCGTGTAAATAAAGTAGTGGGTTATGTCCGGGGCTTGCCTTCGTGAGTGGGGTTGGGGGTAGGAGTGTCAAAATTTTCCGAACTTTGGTTCAGAGCTTCAGTTAGATTTCCGACGACGTTCCCGGGGTCTTCTGAAATTTTCACTTCTGATTCCGGGATTAGCTCGTAATTTCCGTCAGCGAGAGTAGTTGAGTCTATATGATATGCAAAGATGTAGTTTAAGAGATGCATACACTTTCATTTTACTTCACAATAAGGTTGCAATCCAATGAAAACACAGTTCACTCATCACACGTACCATTTACTCTTTTACTGGGCAGTCATTTATCGGGTATAAACTAACCTAATTAGCTTCATTAGACAACACATTTTATTTTTACAAAATAAACAACCATAGCACTGGGGTTGAAATTTTTACTAATCACAGATTAATCTATGTCTAAGCCATTGTAAATTTATCAAGATTTTATTTTTACAGAAATTAGGCCACAAGGATAAATAACAATAGTACTAATACATTAAGTATTATTTATAACTGTATATACACACAAGATTTTGCTCTAGATTTTTGTGCATAGGTTATACTTCTCAAGAGCAACACTTCAAAATATTGTCATAATTTTTAAGCATCTAGAACTGTAGATATTAAACACACAAGGTTAAATAGGCATTATCCATGATTAAACTCATTCATTATAAAAATATTATACAACAAGTAGGTCAATTATTTTTCCTAAGTACTACATGTCAAATGAAAACTAACTCAATTGGTTTTACATTTTTACCATTTTTCTATTATTTACTAAGCATTTTCATAGTCTACAACTACTTAAACTTAATATTTAAATTAGAGTAAAAACTACTTAGAATTTGAAAGTAAACCTGTAAGGAAAGTTGTAGACCTTAGAATATGAAAAATCCAACAAATTTTAGTCAGTATTTTTCTGATTTTTCCTTGAATTGCTATGGAATTTCAAATTCTGCAGCAAAAATAACAAAGGGGTCCTTAATGACACTATTCCCTTGAGTCACTGGCTTTATAGACAGCCCCCTGGGCTTTTGTATCTTTCAACCCGAGGCCCCTGGCCATGGTCAGAGAGGGAGGCGCGGGTTTGACCGGCCAAATCTGGCGACGGCGATCGCCGGCGGCGAGGGTGGAGGGGCGTGGGAGCATCACCAAGTCTGTGCGCACCTGTAGACACTCGGGATCAGGGTGGGACGGCCTGTAGCGGAGGCGCGACAGGAGCAGGCGGCCAGCAGCGGAGGAGAACGGCGGCGGCAGTGCTCCGGCGGTCGTGAGCAGCGAGGAAGGGGTCGGGGAGCTTCAGGGCGGTGTGGGGAAGCTAGTGGTAGAGTCAATTGGAGTCGAGGAGGGTCGGCAAGGGGTGCTCCACGGCGAGCAGGGGGCGGCGGTCACCGGTAGTGGCGCTCCGGCCGGAATTGATGGCAGTTAAGGGGTTGGTGAGCATGAGCAGGAGTTGAGGAAGCTTGCTAGGGGGTCGGTGGGGGCAATGGGGGGGTCGACGGCGGCTGTCCACGGCGGCCAGTGGCTCACCGGAGGGGAGGGGCGGGCGGCGGTGGTGATCGGGGGTCTGGGGTTGGGGACACGGTAGAAGAACTAGGGGAATGGGTTGCAGGGGCTCTTGTAGTGCTAACGCGCGTGAAGGATAAGGCCCTGGGTTCTGCACCGAGCTATCCACAGCGGCGGCGAGGTGGTGGCCGGCGGTGGCTCGGGTGATCATGGCGCGCGTGAAAGAGGACTGCAAAGAGGGGAAACAGGACCGGGACAGGGGGAGAGTGACGCGTGGAGACCGCCCAAGCAGGAGGTGGGGCGGCAGCGGCAGCACAGCGGTGGCGGGGAGGTGCTTTGCACCGGCGGCAGTGAAGAGCAGGGGAGCAGAGGGGTGCCAGAGGAAGAAGAGAGGGGGGGGGGTCTCCAGGGACTTGGTTGCAAAATACAGAAATCCGAGGGACCTCACAGTAAAGCAAAATTCTCCATTGATCCAAAACTCTAATGAAGAAGTGACCAAAATAAAAGTTGTAGAGTTTTTCAAATCCTAAAATATTGCTTTAGGGTTCAAGTTCAGAAACCCAAAGTACATAGCTTTAATTTTAAGTTTTGAACAAAAGTTGTATTTAAGTAAATTTTGTCCTTACTGAGGTAGATTTCATGCAGTTTTGGACATAGTTGCAAGTTTTCATGCAATGTCATGATGACATGCATTCTTATATTTTGATCCTAAGTAAATTTTGAAAGTGACTTTTATACTTTAATTATTTTGCATAAAAGGACCCATACTTTTGCATTAATCACATCTTGGTCCTTATTTTCACATAAACACCCAAATTTCATAGAATTTAACATATCTATTACAATTTCTTTCCTATTGTGATACAAATTTGACACCTAGAGTGTCACATTCTTCCTATGTTTTTAATTCTACCTCCCATTCTTACCCAATTAACACAAAAGGGCCCACATTTTTCAAAATTGCATAAATACCCTTTTTCCCTTTGCACTTAAATTTGAACATACATACACAAGATCAATCATGCACACTTTACACTAAAATCTAGGGTTTATAATTCTAAATACCTGAATGTCACAATAAACTCACGTCCCTTATATAGGGGTGGGTACCCATAGTGAAATATACGAAGTGTATCCCACAAGATTTTCAGAAACCCTTCCCAATGTAGACAAGCGGTGTGAGCATATCCCTCAGCATCCCAATAAATCCTCTGAACAACTGCCATCTGAATCAAAAGGATTCAAATGTTAAATAGGATGTAAATTTCCTGAAGTTTGATAAAGGTGGTGGAAAGATGTGAATCAGACTTATGGAAATGCTGGAATGCATCGAGATAGACATCCAACTAAGAACTCACGAGGTAAATGGAACAAGATATTGGATTATGGTCACGGCAAAAATGGGAGATCAGATAGTTATGATAGATTTGGCGGATGAAACAAAGATACCGAGATGCTAAACCCTATGGCTGTGTGATCATTTCTAGGCTGTACTTGTGGATAACCATACTCTAAGTATCCCCATAACCACAAACACAAGTTCTAATTTACAACCAATTCAAAAATGCATGCACGCACTAACGTCCTCACAAACCAAAATAACTGCCAAATATCTTTGGACTTACGCGGTTAGTTACGGTGGCATACTATAGATACGTCTCTCCCTATAGTATATAGTTGACAAATCCTAACCGTTCAGAACCTATCAAATCGTGGTTAGCGTACCTGCAGAAAACCACAATATATATCATGTAGTCGTGCTACAGACGTACGTCCTGTACATTGGATGTGCGTATGGTCCTACAGTCGCTTGTGGTGCAACGTTCTGCTTTGCTCCACTGTTAGATAGGCAATTCAATAGTTACCGACGAAAGGAGTTCCCCTTCTCTTGGCCAATTGACGTCAAATGAACCTAGAGCTGCGTCATCTAGGTCAGGTACGAACACCCCTAGTGGGATTCACTGGAGATACTCTGCAACTGTTAGGCAAAATTCCCCTAAGGGTCGAGTTCGGCCCGGTCTTTGGCAATGATAGACTTTCTGGTAGTTGACGCTCCTTCGGCTGGCCCTGATCCACGAGTCAGAATGAAAGGCAAACGGTTGCTTCGGAACAATCATTGGATGTTCCAAGCGTGTGAGTTAGGTTTACCCTTGCAAGGTTTTGAAATTCGATTCAGAATCGTCCGTTTCTCGCAGAGATTGAGACTGCTTGATCCCTTTGCCACATAGAGTAATAAGAGCAACCTGATGATGATCAAAGATGATGTTTGCTTTAAAAAGGTTTTACCATGCTTGGATAGCTATAGTTGCTTACTTAGAATGGATAACCAACTGGAATTTGAAAGCTAAAAGTTGAAATTAAGGATCTACTCTTTGTTGCTTTTTCAGCTGAAATTAAACCCAGAACCATTACAAGCCTTCATAGTCTAGTTACATGGCTAAGTATACCATGAAACGGGTAAGTCTTGCTGAGTATTAGAATACTCAACCTTGCAATGTGACTTTTGTTCCAGGTCATCCCCCTGAGGACTCTACTCTGCCCGTGCCATGGCCCTATGCTCTTTCTGATGGTTGGTTCGTGGAGTGGGATCCGTCCCCGGCCAACACAGGCCCTTCTGAGTGATGTTGAGCTTGGGCTTAACTCAATATCCGTTCCACGACGTCTGGTAGTGTCGCGTTTTGTTTTCTGCTGCAGATACTTTAACCTAAACAGTGTTGTACAAATTTGTACTAGCTAGGTCTTGCTACGATGTTTGAATACTAATGTAATATTATGCCTATGATGTAAAATTGGTTGGCAGTTGTATCTCTGAACTCGCCTTCGTGCGAGATACCTTGTTTTGCATGAGTTAGGTGATTTATCAGGACTTTACCCGACAGACCACGGGGTTACACCGTTTGAAGTGCGGTTGAGTCCTTATTGCCTTCTGAGAAAGGATCAGCGCTCTTGAGCTGGTATAATTCAGGTTGGTTCTGCCACAAGTCGAATCCGACTCGCCCAGCAGCATGATCCAGGTCAGGTGTCCTACAAGGTAAACATAAAAGTATGTTGTAACTGATATACATGAGACCATGTTGGAAGCAATGCCCTTGCAGTAAACCCATGTATAGCTAGTCGAGAACTAATAAACGGAGTAGTACTAGAAGTATGGGAGTGAGGCCCCTTCAGTAACATAGAGTACTAGTCGTAAACTAGTAATCCGACTGTAACTGGAAACATGGGAGCGAAGCCCCTTCAGTAACATAGAGTACTAGTTGAAAACTAGTAATCTGAGCGTTACTGGAACAATGGGAGCGAGGCTCCTTCAGTAAATTTGCACGGATACCAGTCATGAACCAATAAACAGAGTTGTACTAAAAATATGGGAGTGAGGCCCCTTCAGTAACATAGAATACTAGTCGTAAACTAGTAATCTGAGCATTACTAGAAGTATGGGAACAAGGCCACTTTAATAAACTTGCACGGATACCAGTCGTGAACCATTAAACGGAGTTGTACTGAAAATATGGGAGCGAGGCCCCTTCAGTAACATAGAATACTAGTCATAAATAAGTAATCTGAGCGTTACTGGAAGTATGGGAGCGAGGCCCCTTCAATAAACTTGCACAGATACCAGTCATGAACCAGTAAACGGAGTTGTACTGGAAATATTGGAGTGAGGCTCCTTCAATAACATAAAGTACTAGTCGTAAACTTGTAATCCGACTGTTACTAGAAGCATGGGAGTGAAGCCCCTTCAGTAACATAGAGTACTAGTCAAAAACTAGTAATCTAAGCGTTACTGGAACAATGGGAGCGAGGCCCCTTCAATAAATTTGCACGGATACGAGTCGTGAACCAGTAAACGGAGTTGTAATGAAAATATGGGAGTGAGGCCCTTTCAGTAACATAGAATACTAGTCGTAAACTAGTAATCTGAGCATTAATGGGAACGAGGCCACTTCAGTAAACTTGCACGGATACCAGTCGTAAACCATTAAATAGAGTTGTATTTGAAATATGGGAGCGAGGCCCCTTCAGTAACATAGAATACTAGTCATAAACTAGTAATCTGAGCATTACTGGAAGTATGGGAGCGAGGCCCTTCAGTAAACTTGCACAGATACCAGTTGTGAACCAGTAAACGGAGTTGTACTGGAAATATGGGAGCGAGGCCCCTTCAGTAACATAGAGTACTAGTCGTAAACTAGTAATCCGACTATTACTGGAAGCATGGGAGTGAGGCCCCTTCAGTAAACTTGCACGGATAACAGTCATGAACCAGTAAACGGAGTTTTACTGGAAGTATGGAAGCGAGGCCCATGCAGTAAACTCAATGTAGTACCAGTACTAAACCAGTAAACGGAGTAGTATTGAAAGTATGCGAGCATGGCCCATGCAGTAATCTCGACATAGTACCAGTCGTGAACCAGTAGATGGAGTAGTACTGGAAGTATGTAAAGGTGACTGGAAGTCAATTAGCAAGGGAGAAATAAATCTTGCTGGTAGCTTCAGTTGATTCCTTGGGCAGACCATGAGAATTCACATGTTGACTTGTGAAAATGTCACGGTTGGCTCGAAGGAATTGATGACGAGGTCCTTCACATGGGGTGACCAGTTCCTAGGGTGGGCCAAGACAAGTCGAATGTTGCCATGTGATGATGTCTCGGTTGGCTGAAAGGAAGTGACGACGAGGTCCTTCACTTGATCTTGATCAGTTCCTTGGGCGGGCCAAGACAAGTCGTATGTTGCAATGTGAAGATGTCTCGGTTAGCCCAAAGGAAGTGAAAACACAATCCTTCACTTGCGTTGTTACAAAAGTGGCCGTTGTGTGAAGATGACTCGGCTAGCCTGCATGAGTAGTTCTACTATGCTACGAGTAGTTACAACTGGTGTAGGGTGTGGGCCATGTCCCACCCCTTATCCTGTAAGATGTAAGCTATGTGCGCAGTCCCGTGGGCCCGGGTCTGACAGTGGTGTTCCACCTTAGTCCTAACCTTTACTCGAGGAAGAGCAAAGACTAAGTGTGGGGGTTCTTGTTGACGCTTGTTATGGACCATTTTCGACTGTCAATTTGATTTGAAAATCATGAGAACTAACATTCCTTGCATGCATATTTATTCAAAATAATGTCAATTCCACATGTCCCCTCAAAAATATGAATTTGATCTAAAATGGAGGGAAAACACACCTTCGAATCCAAGGAACAAAACACTGAGCAATCATGAGAAAGCACGAGGATCGAAGGACCCACATGACAGCCTCAAGAGCAAGGAAACACACTCTCAATCCAAGGCAACACCTCTCCCACCAATCAGAATGTGCTATTCAGCCTCCCATGGACCAGAGGGCCCACCAGAGAATGCAACTGACTTAGGACAATGCCAACTCATCGACAAGGGACTAGGGGGCCCACTTGTCAGCCACCTGTCCAAAGCTGAGGTTGATCGGGGCTCATCCTGGTTCAACCGAACCAGAACCAGCTCCACCCCCTTACTTCTTTGATGTGGCACCTCCCCATTAGTCCTCAACATCGGCTCTATAGAGCTTCAACTGGTTGCACGGCAGGAGCACCCAATGGACACACCTATATATATGAGGGGAGGGGCTCCTAAATGAGACACACCATCACACAACACACAAACTTTCATACTTGAGCTCTAGGCTCATTTCTAGAGGTGTTAAGAGATAGGGAGAGAGTGAGGTGAAGTTGGCCCGGCACGCTCCTCCAGCTTGTACCTTGATGGATGCTTATCAATTAAAGTAAGTGTTCGTGACTTCTTATGTGCTTAGTTTCTTAGTTAAGTAATAGTTCTAGTCCCTTAGTTGTTTGCCGGATCAATAGTTCACTAGTTTAGTGGGTGCTCTAGCCTAAAGCTAAGTCTAGAGTTAGTAACGATAGTGTAGACGTGGTGTCTAGACTAGACTTACCTTTTGGTTGTGGTATATCCCATGGTTAGATGAGGTAGGTAGCAGGTGGTGACAGCCTTATCTATTCAGTGTAATCCTCCATGTTTGGGTATATCCCTGTGCCGTATTACCGGAGCTCACCAGGTTTTGTCCTGTGGGAAGCCAGTTGCCCGACTCGAACAACTAGGATAGTTCTATCTTACCTTTGATGCTTAGCCTAGGAATCCTCTCTACCCCTTGCCTCTAGTCTGTGTCATGTTCTTGGACGAACCTGAACCTTAGAGAATATACACACATTTCTTAGTGGATACGATACCTGGGAATACTCCTGGGTGAAAGCTACAAAGGTATCTGTGCACTTATAGATTTATTTGTGATTGTAAAAGCACCCAATACCTGTCTATCCCTTGTAGTCCCCCACGTTCGGGTTGGGCGTAGAGCTAATAGCCGGATACGCTTGGCAGACCACGTGTAAGACGGTGCCCAAAGTAAGCAAGTAGAGGTTGAACCTATCTTTACCAGAACCCTTAAGCCATAGGAATCCTCTCTATCCTTGCCTACTTTACTCTTGTTTGTCCTTGGATGAACCGGTTAGAAGGCTAGTACCTCCGTTCCTCATGGAAATACGATACCCTTGAATACTCACGGGAGAAGTGCTACAGCGGTATCGCTGTGCGCCTTGGATAGAAACCACTATAGATTTGCATGACCAATTGTTTCTATTTTCCATTGCATATTACTTGTTATTCAAAAAAACATTCCTTTATTTGATTGCATATCACATGGGCCAATAGCATGAATTGATTCACAAATAAATTCCTGCTCAATAACTCATTAACAAACATGTTAGTCCTTTAATCGCATTGTCATTCAATTCACCAAAACCCAATCGGGGCCTAGATGAACTTTTAAATAGAAGTGAGGGAGAGAAACTTTGAAAAAATCGAGGGCCACACCTGACAAATAGGCCGGCCGGCCTGGCCTCGAGCCCAAATTCAAATGTTCAATTTTAAACAAATCTTATCCAGGATCATTTTAAACCGAAAGGCCTCGGCTCTTTCTTCCTCCCAAGTCTCTTGTTCCTCCTCACTTCCAAATTTTGTGCAACCTCGAGATCCTTGATCACGGCCGAACACTCCACTCCCAAAACTCCAAAATCGGTTTCAATGGCCAACAACTCCCCTTCAGCACCCTCAAAATCAAACCAAAGTCACGCTTCATCGAGCAGTGCCAGTATCATTGAGCCGGTGGCGATGGCCGAGGCCATCTCCTCACCACTTGCTGGCCAGAGGAGAACAACTAAGGCTGGCCGGCCTAGGTTAGGCTGGCCGGCCTCGCCTTTGGCCTAATCGTCCCCATCTCACGGCAGGTCCACCATCCAGATTCCAGGGAAGAGGGCCAATGCGCGTACTCACGCGCGCACACCAACACGACCTAGGATTCATTTCCCAAGGAAGGTGAACAGCAAGCGTCTCATGCCATCCTCTTCGGGAGGGCATGTCACCGCGCTACAGCTTGTACAGCTGAAGTCGCCGAAGTACACTCCCGCTAGCATGAGTCCGCCACGCTATCATGTGCGTGGACGAAAGGTGGGCATCAGGAAGGTCCTTTCCCTGCCTCTGGATTGGGAAGAGATCAGCCCAATGGAGTCCATTGACAACAACCCAAACACGGTGCGGCGCACTCGCGCGCCACCACCGATCGTGGTCCTCCAGAGATCACGGCGTTCACCGACGACGACGATGGGATGACGATATCGCCGCACTGAGGAAGCAGCTCACCGCGCTCAAGCTCAAACTAAATAACATGGATGAGTGCATGGCTGAGTCCGAGATCAGGAGGATGGCTCAAGGCCGTTTGGTCAAAGATAAAATGCCTCACGAAGGCGACTGGGAACGAGGGTCTTTTCAAACCCCCCCCCCCCGACCCAAGGGATTAGAGAGGCTAGTTTAGATTAGGAGTCGACGCTAATTTATTTTCTTACAAATTTATCTTCCCCAAATTTTATATTCAGAGTACTTATTTGAAAGTTTATTTGGATTGAATAAAAGAAAAATTCTGCTTTATGCTTTGTTTGTTGGTTGGTGCACATTTGTGTGCCAACCGACCCCTGTTCTAAATTTTCACCAACTGCGCAGAGGAACAGCATGAGCATCACGAACTCAGGGCAGGGCGGCCTCCCTCAGGTAGGCTGGCCTACACCCATGCCAAACCATGACATCACCAGGTGCAACAGGATCCTGGAGCCGAGCCTGCACGCGTGGAACTTGAACACGATGTTCAGGCCACAAAGTCAGGCTGGCACCTAGGTTAGGATGGCCGGCCACACCTATTAGCCCCCTACTGCGCCGCAACTCGTCATGGAGGTTTGCGACCCCATCTTCCTTTCCTTCCCTAGTTTTCGTTCAAATACATACTTGATTAAATAAAATTAAAATTTGAATGAGATCCTTGGAAAAGATGAATTCATAGATGATTTTTCAAAGGTGCCTAAGTTTTATTTCTTATGCAAGTACTTGTTACCTTTGGAACTTACATAATAGGATCACTTGAACTTTTGTTTGTGAACCTTCATGATATAATGAAATGAGAGACATGTTCTTTCTAATTCAAAGTCTTGGAGATTTTATTTTAAAAAAGGCTAAAGTGAGGCAACTCTCATTCACTCTCAACTTTACAAAGTACTATCCAGAGCTCTACATGACTAGATTTGAACCCACATAGCTATCTTTTAATATTTTGAGCTCGATCACACATCTTTGCCTTTCGAGAAATGAACTATGTTCTCCATCAAGTTGTTCTGTGCATCAATATTCGAAGGTGAAGGTGTTAGCCACCGGGAATCCAAGGTATGAGGAAAGCTTAGAAATAAATCTTATGCATACTTTGATCTCATGACCCCGGACTTGCTTGATCCTCTGGATCTAAGTTTACCCCTTTGCTCGGGATGAGAAAAATCTAGGTGTGGGGGCGCGTTGGCGCTCGATTTTCGATGATTTTGACCACCAACATTACTCCAGAATTCATGTTCACAAGGCATCTATCAAGAAAAATTGATTTAAACTAATGAGTTCCACTAGTTTTGGTGAATTTGCGATTTCAGGGACTCATGGTACAAAATTGGGCCAGTTTGGGAGAAATCCAAGCCGGCCGGCCTAGCACTATGACCAGCAAGGCCTAATTTCAACCTGCTGTTGGGTATTTTAGCAACGTGCGAATAAATCCACAAGCGCGCGGATACTGTTGTAGCTTTCACCTCAGAGTATTTCAAGGGTTATTGAATCTGAGGGAACATGTGTGCACTAACTTCTATTCTAATCGGTCCAAAGACACCACACTAGATAGAGGAGAAGGGGTAGAGAGGATTCCTAAGGTAGCACTATAGGTAAGTTAAAGATCGATCTCTCAATTAAAGATACTCGCTTCAGGCACCAGCTTACTCCTGGTCTGCCAGGCAACTCCGGCCAACAGCTCTATGCTATATCCGAACATGAAGGGTTACAAAGGACCAATAGAGCTGTCACCACCTATGGCCTACCTCTAGCAATCCGTGGGATATAAGGCAAACGAAGGATAACCCATAGCCTAGACCCCACGTCTACGCTATTGATTACTACTGCGGTCTAACTACATCTAAGCTCTCGTAGCAAAATATAACACTCCGTATAAATACAAAAGGACGAACTACATCTAGTTTGAGGCTTTCAAGCCAGGTGAGTGGTGTGGATTCCAGCGCCATCGGGAAGTAGATAACCTTGGTCGTGTTGGAGCCGCCCGACACTTCAATGGCAGTGGAGTAGCAGCGAATCCACTAATGTGGGTCTTGTTTGCCATCGTACTTGTGATGCCGACTAGCTTCAACTCCCTTGGGCAGTCGCGGGAGGTGATGTTGCAAGTGAAATCTGGGAAGAAGTGGATCAGAAGAAGATGGTGGCTCGCAAAGCTCACCCTTAGATGTGGAGAGCTATTGAATGGATGGCTGCTCCATGGATAGCGGGGGTAAAGATGGAATCAAAAAAGAAAACAATACGAGAACAAACTAGGTCTGAAGAGAAAATAGCTATCGTTCCCCGGCAACGGTGCTAGAAATCTTGTTAGTATTTTTAACATCACATATAAATCCGCAAGCGTACAGAACCGCTGTAGCTTTCGCCCAAGAGTATTCCATAGTATTGTATCCATTGGGAAACGTGAGTATATTATCTAAGGTTCAGGTCCGTTCAAGGACACCTAGAGGAGAGGGGCCAAGGCTACCAGCTTCTCCCTGGATAAAACCAGGTCGTTCCGTGAATATGGCTACTGTGCTATACCCGGACGGGGAGGATTACGGAGGGTGAACAGGGCTGTCACCACCTGCTACCTACCTCAACAAACCATGGGGTATATCACAACCAAAGGTAAAGTCTAGTCTAGACACCATGTCTACACCGTTTTTTAGTAACTCTAGCCTTGGCTAAGAACATCCATCTCTATCAGGAGTCTTAGACTAGAGCATCCACTAGACTAGTGAACGATGGTCCCATAAATAACTAAGGGACTAGAACTATTACTTAACTTAAGAAACTAGAGCACAAAGGAAATCACAAACACTTACTTTATCGATAAGCATCTGTACAAGCCGGAAAAGAGTGTCGACAAACCCGGCACTTCCCCGACTTCCCCTCACTCTCTTCCTATTTTCTAACACCACCGAGGCAACGCTACACCACTAGAATGAGCCTAGAGCTCAGATTTGAGAGTGAGAGAGTGAAGAGAGCAATGTGAATGTGTGTCTTAAATGGAGCCCCTCCCCTCATATTTATAGGGGTGTGTAGGTTGGTTCCTGCCTAGCTTTGGCATGGGACTCATACAGAACCGACATCAGGGAGGCCTGTGGAGCTTACACGTGGAAGGCGGTGGCTAGTGTGTCCACCCCTGGTTCGGCCAAACCAGGAGTTCGGCTGAACTCCTGGCACCATCTTTGGCCACCGCCTTTGGCTGAGAGGCTGCCAAGTGGGTCCCACATGCAAGTACGCGTGCATGGCAAGTTTTCAAGTCGGTTTGGACTGATTTGTGACTCCTTTGATCTGTGTGCTTGCCATGATTGGCCGGAGTTGTTTTGCGTTGGATCACATGTTTAGACCAGCATTTTCAGCCTAAATACACCTGCACACATGTTTAGACCAGCACCTGTGGAATTCCTTAGATAATCGCCGTATTCTAATGTTACTCCACCTTAATGTGCATGTTTTATGCAGGAATTGATGGTCAAAAATGGTCTGTAATGAGTGTCAACAAACGTCATCATCTGAGAAAATAGACAAATGCATGAATTAGAAAAGATTCTATGAATGCTTATGCATATGATATCCAATGAGTCAAGAGCCATGAGAGGTAAAGGCCAACATGATTCAAGGTCATAAAGTAAGCAATTAAAAGAGGGGAATTAGGTACATAAGAATTACATATGGTGAAGATGCCAAAATAATTATTCACACAATTGAACACGCTCTACAAGGCAAGTTGTAACATGAGCTTGCCATCAAAATTAGTTATCATATAAACAAACAATAAGTTAACTTAAACAACATAATGCATCAACTATGTGAGTTAGTTCATGATTGCTATATACCAACATAAAGTACTAGAGTGTGCTCATACAAGTTAATACACTAGCATGACAATCTTTAGATAATTCAAGAATTAACAGGTAGTTTCTAGCAACATCACATCTTAGTTAAGGTAATGACTTCATTCTACAAGTTAGCAACTAGCTAAATTTGTTATATTTAACTATGCATCATCATTGTAAGTCATAACATGAAAGTTTCCAATCCTCAAAGCATAGCACATTTATTTTCAATTAACAAAGGGAAGTTGATAGATCATATGAGCACAATTTATTCACTAGGCATTTTGCAAGTAAGGTAGTTCTAGAGCAAACATATCTAAATTGGTATCCTTCTACAACTATCTCATGAAAGTTAACATTTAACAACAATATATCATGACCATAGGTAACTAACAAGATTCATTTCATGATTTTTGGAGAGCATCATAAAATAATTGACCATGCATTCAACTAGGTAGCAAGCTCTTAATCAACAAATTACAAAGTATATGAATGTATAACTATTTCAAGTATGTTATCAATATTAGACAGTAGAAAAAAGTTCAACAAGGTAAGCAAAATTGGATACATAGTTTTAGATGCACATATGTATTTATTGTGCAATTTACTCGTGAACTAGGTTTAAACAAGCATAGATTAAACTGTACCAATCTACAAACAATTCATACCGACCAACATCTCTATGCATATTAAATTCCATAAGAAAGCTAGCTAAATTGGTTTCATAATTTTTGGACTGACATAGTATTAATTATGCAATTAACAATATATACACATATTCAATAAACTGGAAAATAATATAATTATTTTGGGATGAAACACATTTTAAATAGGTAGAGAACATCAATACAAAACCAAAAAAATTTGTCTCACATCAATTGGAGCTACATTCAATTTAATAAAAATTATGCAAGATGATACAGGCTTATGCATGTGAACAAATAAAATAATCTACCTACTGTGCTACTGCAACAGTACCATGGACGGTCCGGTCCAGACTAAAGATGGCAACGGGTACCACGGGTAACAAACTCGACGGGCGTGAGTACAGGTTTAAATCTGTGCCCGCGGGTACGGGCACCCAACGGGTATCTGCTCATGGGCATGAAAAAATACTATCCACACTCGTAAACCCACCAAACCCGCTTTAGGAGCTGACATGTGGGTCCAAAATACCAGAATATATAAATTTGACTTAGGGTTTCACCCTCACACCCACCTCTTCTGTCATTTCCCCACTCCTAGTCCTGGCCGTCACCTGAGTACCCGACTGCCCCTAGCCCCCTCCAGTCTTTCTCCTTCCTGGCCTCCTGGGTGCTGCTGCCCGCCCCCCTCCCAGGCGCTCATCCGCCGCCTCCTCCTCCCGCGCAAGTGGCGCGCCACCCCCTCGGCTCCTCCTCTATGGGCGCCACCGCCCCCTCCTCCTTTTTGCTGGCGCCGCCACGCCCTCCTCGTCCCTACTGGCGCCATTGTCCCCTCCTCCTCCCTGTGGGCGCCGCCGCCCCCTCATCCTCCCTGCCGGCGCTGCAGCACCCTCCTCTCAGCGCACACGCACCACTGTCCCCTCCTCCTCCCTGCCGGCGCTGCAGCACCCTCCTCCCAGCGCACACGCGCCACTGTCCCCTCCTCCTACGCACGCGACGCCGCCGTGCCCTCCTCCCTACGGGCGCCGCCACCCACTCCTTCCTGCGCGCGCGCTGCCGTCCCCTCCGCTTTGCATGCGTGACGCCGTTGCCCCCTTCCTCCTCCCAGGCATCGTGCTCGTGCCGCATGTCCCCGACACCCATCTGCAGGTACACGAGCGTGCCCGCAGGCATGGGCATGATTTTCTACCCGTTGCGGGTGGCGGACGCGGATGCGGGCATGGATTTTGGCTCGCGGATATGCGTACATGAAGCAAGTATCCGCGTGGATTTTACCCGTTGCCATCTCTAGTCCAGACAGGTAGACCGTCCGCCGTATAAGTTCGAGATGATCTCTAAAAACGAATCGATTCTATATGGAATTTGGAAGTGAACAACGGACCATCCAGTGGTGGGTGGTGGACAATCTGCCAGAGAAAATTCTAGGGATGTATTTTTGGCAGAACTTGGTGTTTGGACCACAACTCACGAACTATGCGGCCATAGATCGTGGACCATCCACTCGTCGGCTAAGGCTCACTGGCAAGGTCGCCGACGCCACATCTGGCATCGGTTTCGAGTGCGGTTTGTTCCTATAGGTTCCTAAGGACATGGGAACTCATTTTGGGTACTACATTTGATATTCATGGAGTCTCTAAAGCTCTAGGTCATCAATGGTGAAAGGCCATGATTGTGACACCTCAGGTATATGGGAGCCAGACTTAGTGCATTGCGTGTAGGATGTACTCTTGTGTGTTGTTTAAGGACAAGACTTTAGGGTGTGTTCTGTAATTCTAGAAAAATGTAGGGTTTAAAGTGCAAATGTGTGTGGGAGGGGATAATTTTGAAATATAGGAAGGGCTGTTTTGCAAATGATGCTTTTACTTTAAACCACTGTAAAAAGTGAGAACAAATCAGGGAGTTGTTTGAAATGTAAAAATTTAAATAGGTTTTAAAAGAAATTTGACTAGTTGTATGGTTTTTAAAATAACTTTGAATCTTCAACTCTCATGAAGTCGAACCCTAAAGAAAAGTTGTAGAACTTTTTATTCTCTAGACTTTTGGTTTTTGGAGCATTTTCATTTGAGCTCTAGTTTAAAAGTTACTCAAGCTTTACAGTGAGCCCCCTGAAATTTTGAACAATTGCAACCGGGTCCTCGTCGTCCACCTCCAGCTGCTCTGCTATGCTCTGCTCTGCCCGAGAGCTGCTGCCGCCGCCGCTTAACTCCGGCGAGCTGCCCCGGCCGCCACCTGCCCCCGCGCCGCTCGCCAGTGCCACCTCCACCTCCAACGCATCACCCCCGCCGCTTGTCAGGCCCTAGTGGCCATTTCCCGAGCCGCCACGCCGCTCCCCTGCTCTCCCGGCCGCCACGACGTCGCCGGCGTCCAGCTCCTCCTTGCCGCGCCCCAGTGCTTCTCCGAGCATATAAAGCTCTTCAGCACCTCGTGAGCAACCCCTTTCGCCTTTTTCCCGAGCTCACATCACCCCCGGTCGTCTTCTTCCTCGCATCGCCGCCGTCCAAGCTTCGCCGCCGTTCGGCCTCGCTGTCGAGCCTCCTCCAGAGCATCCCACCCTCAATCCAGACCCCCATCAGCACCACATCACCCTCCTGAAGCTCACAGCACCGGCCTTTTTCCAATTCCTCCACCGGAATGTCCTGTCCACGTGCACGCCGTCGTTTCTCCGCCGCCGCAGCTCGGCTTCATCGTCGTTCTGCTTCTCCAGTGCTTCCCCGCCCCAGTCAAGTACACGATCGGCACCACATCATCCTCACGAAGCTCTCCAGGCACTTCTCGACTACTTTCCGGCCCTCCGGCCACCGGGAACACCGCCACCGAGCTTCCAAGCTCCGCCGCCGCCTCTGTCACCACCGTTCCGCCGCTACAGCCCCTCCCCCGCCCAACTCCGGCCACCCACGTGACCGCCGTAAGCCCCTGAGCATTTCCCCTCCCTTTCCCCTCACCGCCGACGAGCTATCTCGCCGGAATCGTTAGCCGTTGATCTGTCCCCGAGAGGAAAACCAGCCAGGGACCTGATTGCTTAGTTTCAAAACTTTCTAGGGGTCTCTTTGTGAAGAATCAGTGCCTTTTTCATTTTCCCTTTCAGTCAGTTTTGAAAATTCATAGGAAAGTGTAGAAAAATCCAAAAATGGCAAAACCAGTTCTGTTGTGTTCATAAAATTGATATCTACAACTTTGGTTACTAAAGTGTAGTTTGAAATCAGTTAGTTTTGCAGTTATTTAAATGTTTTCAAAAAGGGATCTTTTGTGTATAACTTATGTGATTTAAGTTTGTTTCCTGCAATTCTTGATTACTAGTTAGTTTAAGTAGTGTTTAGCTTTGTGTGAAATTTTCCAGACCAGTACAATGTTGTGAATTAAATAATTTCAAAATTTGTCAAAATAAGTTCAAACAACTAAGATTTAAGTATAATTACTGCTAAATGTGTTTGAACCTATGATTAGGAATAATTTTGCTTTAGCTTTGTGATATTAGTGTTTAATGATTTTGTCATTGTATTGTTGATGCTGAGTGTGTATTGATCTGTTAAATTACAACTTTATCGTGAAGGAAAGACTTAACATGTTTGTTACTAAAAATCAATCCTTGCATATCATGTAGACTCGTCGACGCTTGAAGACGGAGACTACGAGTTGATCTTGGAACCCGAACCCGGGCTATCTGAAGACTCCGTCCAAGTTACTGAAGAAGTGACTGAAGCCCCGAACCGACGTTCGGAAGTTTTTAACTCGTCTGACCCTAACTTCACTTCCGAAGGCAAGCCCCGGTGCACATCCCAATATTTCAAGTTATTACAAATTCATTAATATATTATATATTTTGCATTACGTCTAGGAGTTGAGATGAAACCTTAGTTGCATGATATGTTAGGAAACCAATGGATTGTACCGAGTCCTTATCGCTTAGGTGCTCTGCTAAATAGGACCGGTAAAAGTCGAGTGATTTCCTATCACTCGCGCGATATAGGAGTTGCTTGTTTACAAATTCTGCAACCACTATAAGGATAACGGACAGGGTCATGTGTTGTATCATGACCTGGAAGTTTACCCTGTCTGTTTTGATAAAAGCTTTAAGGTCGAAATGTGTGGTAGTGGTGGCTAAGCGTTTGAAAGTACTAGCCACATGCCGTGAAATATGGTAAGCGGTAAGCCTAGTAACCGATCGGCCCGGCAAGTGGACATACCTCCCACCACTCGTATTTTGGTTTTTCTTGTTAGTCGATTCGACGTGTGGGAATACGTGTTGCAAAGGCAACCAGGAGTACGGGTTTGTAGTTGCGCTACAGCCGTACGTCCTGCACACATTGGGTGTGCGTATGGTCCTGCAGTCGCTTGTGGTGGCCCTGATCCATGACCCGGAATGAAAGGCAAACCGTTGCTTCGGAATCATCGTTGGATGTTCCAAGCGTGTGTGTTAGGTTTACCTTGCAAGGTTGAAATTCGGTCCGGATCGTCCGCCTCTCACGAGTATTGAGATTGCTTATCCCTTTTACCACATAGAGTAAAAAGTATAATTGATAATGGAGGAATCTTGATGATTGATAATCTCTATCTTGCTTGTCTAGTATAGGTGCTTACCTAGAATGGTTAATCAAGCTAGAATCTGAAAGCTAAAACTTGAAATAGATTATACTCTTTGTTGCTTTTCAGCTGAAAAATAAACCCAGAACCTTACCATACCTTCATGAGTCTAGTTAAGGGCTAAAGTATACCCAAACCCGGGTCAGTCTTGCTGAGTATCATTATACTCAGCCTTGCTAGAACTGCTTTCAGGTATGCCGGTTGAGAACCAGGCTGATAGTGCGTCCTGCCCCTTTGCTGTTCCACCTGGTTGGTCCGTGGAATGGGATCCGTCCCCGGCCAACATTGACCCCTCGAAGTGGCACCATCGACTGGGCTACGCATGGTGCTGCTGATGGCGACGTTGTTAGTCGCGTTGTCTTTTCGCTATAACTTTGGTCGACGGGTGTTTACCCGTTGCTTTTAAATAACCCTTTGTTTATTTTGCTCCAGTCAGGGCTGGAGAAAACTGGTTTGTAATAATATTGCTTACTCTGTGATAAAGGCTTGCGTTGTTATGTACCTGGAGTTCTTCTTGTATGAGTATAACCTACTCCGATCCTGTGTAACTGTGGTTGCATCGGGCGGTGACCCGACAGACCCATGGGTTGTTCCGTTTGAAGTGCATTTGAGATCATCTTATCTTTGTAAATGATGATTAGTGCACTTGAACCGGAATAATTCAGACAGTTCTGCCACAATGATGAGCTAGAGAGCTTCATTGAGGGCAAAAGAAGGAAATGGAATAGCGAGGGGAGCTCACCAACGACAAGTAGAGCACAAGCAAGGAGCCGTTTGTTGGCGTAGGATGACATCGTTGTAGATCGAGTCAAGTTCATCCTTGGGGTGCTTGGGGATAAGGAAGGGGAAGCTTGGGATGGCCTTCTTCTTGGTCTCCGATGAGGGAGAAGTGGTCTAGGTGGTGGAGAAGCTCGTCAGCGTCGTCCTCCGCTGGTCCTCCGGCGAACTCCAATAGGTATGTGGTGGATTTGGTGAGGAGAAGTGAATCTTCCACCATAGCATGGTTGGGAGAGAGCAAGGGAATGGAGATGAGTCTTCTATGTAAGAGAGCAGAAGCAAGAAGGGGAGGAGGCGTGGGTGAGGTGGAGGTCGGGTGGGGCATGGTGAGGGGCACGTGGCACAACTGTTCTGCATGGATGACACGAACACAGGACTTCTCACGGATAGTCCGTGAGGAAGAAGCGGACAATCAGGAGAACAAAATCACACAACATGGATGGTTGTGTACATAAACTCCTTTCTTTGCTCCAATCTTCAAAACTGGTCCAAATCTTCGAAAATTCCACCATTTTTTGTGTTGATGCTAAAAATCAAGAGCAACCCATTTTGGTTGGATTAGGTAGAAAAGCTGTTTTAGATTTGGAATGAAAATTCTTCCTAGAATGCTATTTTTAGATTTTCTTCTGAGCTGTTTGGCTTCAAGATGGTTTCCTAAAATCCGGAAAAAAATAACCTAAATTCAAGTTTTTCATAGTCTTTTACAAAATAACTCCCAACTTAAGTCATATAATGAAAATGCATGTTGCTTCTCAAAGCATGAGTTCCAAATGTATGAATAATTCAAAATTAAATTAAAATGCATTCAATCAAGCACAAAAGTTTTATAAATGCTAACAAAAATGCTCATAATGCAATGCTTAACATGATAATTACATTTGAGTCGTTACAATCTCTCTTGGTCTGAACGGAGATGGGAGATGAGATTATGATGCCTCTTATTGTCGATTGGGAGGAGAAGTGAAGCGTCCCCTCATCAGAGGTGACTAAATGTGATACAAATATCAGTCCCAGGAGGCTGATAACACACTTATTACATTAGATGGTTAATTACCGTACAAACCGTTGAGGTAGCGGGCACTGAAGCGCCACTATCAAGAGAGACAACATAAGGACTAAAAGCCAAACTAAAGTGCCAATGAAATCTAAGATAATATTAGAGTCTTCCGCTATGGTAAACTTCCTATGGAGACCCTGAACCACAGGCAAGGTTGGGTGCAGGACGGCGACCAACTCTACATCTTCAGGAACAAAGTTCGGATCCTCCTCTATAAAAACTAAGCAAGAGTGAGTACATACATACTCAACAAGTCCAACCATACCCACAGAGGGGGATAATAAAGATCATGCACAGGATATATCAAGGATAAGGCTAGGGTTCATTTGCGATGAAGCAAGGTTTTACACATGCAAGGGTTCATTTAATAAAAGAGTTTTCTCAAAATATTTCTGTAGTAATCGAATAATAAGTGGGGTTGATCCTAGATAAAGGATCCAAGTTTTAATGCTACCGGACTCCACATCCACAGTAACTCACGGCACAACTGCCGAACACTTTCAAAACAACTCATGCCACAAAACCAACCATCCCAAAATGTCTATTGAAGTGACCATGCCGTAACTCGTCCAATAGTGTGGACATGGCTATTCGAATAGATTTTATACTCTGCAGAGGTTGTACACTTTACCCACAAGTAGGGTACCACACTACGAACACCTTAGTGTCGCTGCGGATCCTAAAACAAGGTACACCGATGAGCTTAAAAAAAAGAGGGAAATAGGGAGCTTTGATTAAAAAAATAGAGAAGACTATTATATTTGTCGGATGTGGATCCTGAGACTTGGAGAAAATATTTGGAGCTGATACGTGGTGGAGTTTGAAATCAATTCGGAACAAAATGTCGCATGAATTGATGAGTTAAAGGTCATTTAGGGAGTAGTTTAAAAAGATGAGGACCTATTTGTAATGAAATAAAGAGATAGAAGGAGCTCTGATTAAATATTTGAGAGAGGGAGGAGGAGGGCTGCGAACTGCATAAGAAGGAAAAGTGGAGGGGGTTATGCACAAGTCTGCCTTTCTTCTTCCTCGAGACAGAACAGGAGGGGGAGGGGAACGATAGGATGGGGGGCGGCCAGGCCATGGGCGCCGGCTCCCTGGTGCATGGCACCGCCCGGGGAGGAGGGGAAATTGGAGAGGAGGCCAAGGGGGTCCGATTCCGGCCCTCACCTCGTGCGGAGACGGTCTACGGAGGGCTGTCCACGGAGATGGGTGGTGGCCGGCAATGGTGAGCAGCGGTGGCGAGCTGCAGCGTGAGGTAGAGGAGGGGAGGTGCTGGGGCGGCGTGGGCAGAGTGAGGGGTGGCTCGGGGGCTGATTTATAGGCCGAGAGGGAGAGGGGAGATGGCCGGCATGGGAGGGTCATGGGTAGTACAGGAACCTCGCCATTAATGGCGGTTAGGATGCTCGGGGACAAGGCACAAGCTGCGAGGGCGAGGGGACGGGACGGAGACGGGCCGGCGCAGCAGCAGGTCGCACGCCGGCTTGGCGTGCACGGGCAGCAAGCACGCAGCGGCACAGCGAGCAGCAGCGGCCACGGCTGCCGTGGCGTGACGCGGGCGGCGTGATGCGAGCGCGCGTGCACAGCCAGCAACAGGGGCAGCGGCAAGTCGTGCGCTGGCCCGCGCGTGTGCGCAAGGAGCGGGCTATAGCTCGAGCAGGCAGCACGCATGTGCTCATTAGCAAGGCCCACAGAGGAGCCAGGTGAGGCAGCAAAGGGAGCACGCGTGCGTGCTGCGCCGAGAAAAGAAAAGAAGCCAGTGACGGCAGGTAGCAAGCAGCAGGCAGCAGGCAGCACGTCCATGCCTGCGTGAAGGAGATGCAATGCTAAGCGCTGGAGCAGGGAGCAGCAACGCTAGCGCAAGCAGCAAGGCGAGGCAGCACAAGGAAGAAAAAGAAAGAGGAAGCCAGCGCCGGGAGAAAAAGAGAAAGGAGAAGAGAAAGAAAAGGAAGGAAGCGAAAGAAAGGAAAAAGAAATGGGAGAAAAAAAAGAGTTAGAAGAGAGCAATAAAATGGATTTGAACAAAATATAAGAAAATAAAAGGGGGGACACGCGCGCGGCACCGACAATAGCGGCCGGGCAGGCGCACGCGGCCGACCGCGATACGATGGTGATGCGACGGGACAGCGGGGCCGGTGGAAAAGGAAAAGGGACGGGCGGCTCTGGGGAAAAAGAGGAAGAGACTGCACAATATCGGGACGGCGGAAAATCGGGAGGTGGGCTTCGGGAGCTCGAGCGGTGGAAAAGGTTTAAAAGATTTTTAAGCGAGTGATTGGTAATGCAATTTAAATAAGATAAAAATGCGGGTGTTACAAACCTACCCCACTTAAAATGAATCTCGTCCTCGAGATTCGGCTGGCTCCTAAATAGATGGGGAAACTCTTTCTTCAGGGCATCTTCATGCTCCCATGTAGCTTCTTCCACTCCGTGTCTGCTCCACTGAACTCTGCAAATCCGTACTTCGGAGTTTCTTGTCCTTTTTGTGACAGTGTCCAAAATCTTGACAGGTACTTCCTGGTATCGAAGATCTGTCTATAAAGCTATTTCTTCTTCCGGCGCACGCTCTTTCTTGGGTACCCTCAGACATCTTCTTAGTTGAGATACATGGAATACTGGGTGTATGTCAGCCATTCCTTCTGGTAGCTCCAGACGGTATGCTACGGCTCCAATTTTCTTCTGTACTCGGTACGGTCCAATGTATCGAGGGGCTAGTTTCCCATGTATCTGAAATCTTCGAGTCCCTCGAATAGGTGAAACCTTGAGATAGACGAAGTCTCCTGGATTGAAGCTTATTTCTCGTCTCTTGTTATCTGAGTAACTCTTCTATCGAGATTGGGTGGCCTTCAGTTTTTCTCTAATTTCGGTCACTCTTTCTTCCCCTTCCTTTATGAGTGCGGGTCCAACTAGGGCATGCTCTCCAACTTCTGACCACATCAAGGGGGGTTCTGCACTTTCTCCCATAGAGAGCTTCAAATGGTGACATGACCAAGCTTGCTTGATAACCGTTGTTGTACGAAAACTCAGCATAGGGTAAACTTTGTTCCCAATCCTTGCCATAAGTAAGGACACATGCTCTTAGCATATCTTCTACAGTCTGGTTCACCCTTTCTGTTTGACCATCGGTCTGCGGGTGATAAGCCGAACTGAAATCCAACTTGGTGCCCATGGCCTTATGCAAACTTTTCCAAAACCTAGAGGTGAATTGGGTTCCTCTATCCGAAACAATTCTGCTAGGCATACCATGCAGCTTCACTATGTTGTCCACATAGAGCCGGGCTAGCTTTTCTCCACCATAATTGGTCCGTACGGGTAGGAAGTGAGCGAATTTTGTGAGCCGGTCCACTATCACCCATATGGAGTCATGTCCTTTCGGTGTCTTGGGTAAACCCACTACAAAATCCATTCCTACCTTATCCTATTTCCAAACCAGGATGGGTAAAGGTTGCAATAATCCTGCTGGCTTCTGATGTTCGGCCTTGATTCTTTGACAAGTATCACAATGGGCGATGAACCGTGCAATGTCCGCTTTCATACCACTCCACCAATACTTTTGTCTTATATCCACATACATCTTGGTGGATCCTGGGTGGATGGAATATGCCGAGTTGTGGGCCTCATCCATAATAGTCTGTCGGAAGTCTCCTTCCTTGGGTACGCAAATTCTATCTTTGTACCATAAGGTTCCTTTGTCATCCACTCTAAAATCTGGTGCCTTGTTTTCTCTAGTATGCATGCGGATTTTCATCAAGTCCTTGTCTGAACCTTGGGCCTTTCTGATCTTATCCTCCAGAGTGGGTTGAACACTCAACTTGCAACTGGAACCATGGGGGGCGATGTGCACATTTAATCATGCCATTTCTTCTTGTAGGTGGGATTCTTAGGTCCATAAGATTTCCGGCTTAAGGCATTTGCTACCACGTTTGCTTTACCAGGGTGGTAATGAATTTCCACATTATAATCCTTAACTAGTTCTAACCACCTTCTTTGCCTTAAGTTCAAATCTGGTTGGGTGAAGATGTACTTCAAGCTCTTATGGTCTGTGTAGATCTCACACATATTCCCAATCAGATAGTGTCTCCAAATCTTGAGGGCATGCACTACGGCTGCAAACTCCAAATCATGGGTTGGGTAATTCTGCTCGTGAGGCTTGAGTTGTCAGGAAGCATATGCCACTACTTTCCCATCTTGCATAAGGACACATCCTAATCCTTGACGGGATGCATCACAATAAATGACAAAGTCTCATTGAATATCCGGCAAGGTTAATACCGGGGCGGTTGTCAGTCTTCTCTTTAACTCCTGGAAGCTTCTCTCACATGACTCGGTCCAGGTGAACTTCTTCTCTTTCTTGAGTTGTTCTGTCATGGGTTGGGCTATTTTGGAGAAGTACTTGGCTCCCTTCAGCTGATCAAAGAGGTCATCAATTCTGGGAAGAGGGTATTTGTTCTTGATGGTGATTTCATTTAGTGCACGGTAATCCACGCACATCCTCATGCTTCCGTCCTTCTTCTTGACGAACAAGACTGGAGCTCCCATGGTGATGAGCTCGGTCTAATGAAACCACTTTGTTGTAACTCTTCCAGTTGTTTCTTTAGTTCTGCCAATTCAGAGGCTGCCATCCTATAGGGTCTCTTAGCTATAGGGAAGGTTCCAGGGACAAGGTCAATGACAAATTCTATATCCCTATCTGGCGGCATTCCCGGAAGTTCTTCAGGGAAAACATCTAGGTATTCATTTACTACTGGAACTTCTTCCAAGGATTTAGCTTCCATACTAAAAACCATTGGGTCCAGTCCACTTCCCCGAGTATGGCAGGTTACTTGTACTCCTTCTAGGTTGGTTAGGTGTACCACCTTGTCAGCGCAACTTATAAGGCCGTTGTGCAGGCTTAGCCAATCCATTCCAAGGATCACGTCTATACCTTTAGACTTAAGTACTACTAGGTCTGCTAGGAACTCTACCCCACTTAAAATGATCCTTACCCGAGAACAACCTAGTTGACACTTAATGTCACCTCCAGGCGTTCGGGTTAATAGGGGTGTTTTTAGTAGTACTGTAGGTGTATTGTGCTTTTCCACAAAACTTGAGGATACGAATGAATGTGATGCTCTAGAATCAAATAATATTGTTGCCAAAACTGAGCTAACTAGAAACTCACCGAGCACTATGCCCTGAGCATCCTGAGCCTCTTGCGCGTTGATGTGGTTGATGTAGGCTCATCCGAAGGACTGCTGGGGCAACCTCATCTGCTGGTTGTTATTGCTGGTGTTGTTGCTGCGGATGGGTACACGATTGGCTCCTGATAGAGCTGGCCTTGGTCCATTCACCAAGTTGGAGAAGGCTGATGCTGCCGGCTTGTTATTTGCATATGGATAGTTGGCAATGAAGTGCCCTGTCTCACGGCAATTTAAGCATGCTCTAGCATTGTTGCTGGTAGTAACTTGGCTTGCATTGCTCTGTGGGGCCTTCATGATGTTCTGGCTCTTGAACTGCCTGAACTGGGTGTTGGGGGCCTGAGAGCCAGTAGCTTGTGACTGGGTCCTCTACTGCATAGGGGCTTGGGACCTAGGCACTGGAGGGCCGAAGTGCCTCGGCTTCTGGAAACGGTCCTGCTGGTGAGCCTTGGTTTCCAGGAACTTATGCTTATTGTCTCTCTTTTCCTCTGCCATGGCTCTCTTGGTGATGATAGCCATGTTCATCAGTGTGTTGAAGTCTGGGTAGATGCATGGGGAAAGCAGCTTCTTAAGTTCTGCATTCAAACCCTTTCTGAACATATCCTGCTTCTTTTCATCCTTGTTTACTTCTCCGGTGCATAGCGAGCTAGTTCTATGAACTGATATATGTACTCCTCAACAGACTTGTTGCCTTGCGCTTCATGGTGGCTGCTAGGATGTGATAGCGACGGAACTCATCCACAAATTCCTTCCAAGTGATAGTGGAGGCATCCTGAGCAGCTGCACAGTAGTTCTCCCACCAAGCCAAAGCAGTTCCAATGAGCTGGTGAGCAGCCAAACGGACCTTGTCACGGTCTCCATGCTCAAATGGCTCGAGTTTTCTCTTGATAACACGCAGCCAGTCATCTGCATCCAAGGGGTTATTGGATCTTGCAAAGGTGGGTGGCTTGGTCCTCAGAAAAGCTATCAGTTTGTCATTTGTACTCTGCTCACGGGGCCTTGGGTTGGTGATGAGATTGGCCAAAGCTTCCAGTAGGAGGTTTTGGCTGTTCAACACTTGCACCAGGTCAATGGCCGGTGGGGGTGGCGCCTGACGTGCTCCCACTTGGCTTTCTCCTCCCTGCTGGCTTACTTCCTGATCTTCATGGCCGGGGGCTTTTCCTTGCACACCCTACTGCCTCTCCGCACTTGGAGTGATACATGTCTGACTTTGGGAGGTTCTGGCGTTATGCCTGGGGGCCATCTGTGGATTGGGTAAAACTTTTATGAGACTTAGATTTGGAATTAAGTGATGTTTAAGTTACTTACTTTCATATTTTTGAAAAGGCAGAATTGACCTTCTACCGACAAGCACACAGACTAACAAGCATCAAGCACAAATAGTTTTATTTATTAAGCTGGGGTACAACACTTGGGAGGGTACAGCCAAAACACGCACTACACGGTCGGGTACAAAGGGCACAACAGATGGGAGGGGCACAACTCTAAGCTTGAGGCCAGGACGGCTTCATTCCTGGGGGCATCTCTGAGGCATGCTACTCGCGGGGCGGGCCATCTTCCGGGGTGGAGTGCACTTCCAGTGGGATGAGTAGCTCTTCCTCGTCGTCCTCGAGGATCCCATTTTCTCAGGGCTGTTCAACAGCTCCTTCTTCTGCAGCTGCAGCTGACCTTTCGGCACCTTCGGGTGGAGCTTGCGGGGTCCCAAAAAGTCCTCCCCATCCAATGATGGGTGTTCCAATTAGGACTTGGGTCTCCCCGATTGCCGGGACGGGCGTTCCACTGCTGGTCCATTCTTGCATACGCCGATCCTGAATCTACCTGAGGTTCTCATGAGCCGTGGTTCTTGCTTTGGCTTGAGCCACCCGAATTTGGTGCATCCTCACTGCAAGCTCTGCTTGCTCGGCCCGGTGGGTTTGGTCCCTTAGGAATCGGGCTTGCTCGTCGAAGAGCTTGTCCAAGGAGATGAGGTAGGCGACCACATGGTACAAAAGGTCTTCTTGATGGTGGCGCCATTCCAAGTTCCTCATGCGGGCCTGCCAGACTTGCGTCCCAATGGCCGGGGGAAAAGCCTCATGGTGTGGGAATGAGGTGTTCCTTGAAGATCCAGCACAGGTAGCGGAGAGCCTTTCTGATGGCCAAGGGATAGGCATCCCAATGTTGAAATCCTATGGCAGTCACTCGCCACGGCTCGATGTCGGGGTAGCGGGTGCTTCTGGCGATGGAAAGAACCACCCTACAGTGAAGGGTGCCGAGGTTTTCGTACTCTCTGCTGTAGTACCGTGGGCGCTCAGTAACACCGAGGCACTCTAGGGAGTTGATCAAAAGGCGGGGGAAACCAGGCTCTCCTTGGCAAATGCCCTGGGTCCAACCATTCTCAGCCATCTGAAAACAAAGGTAGAGTGAACAAGCCTTGCACACATGGTAGGGCACAAAAAGGATAGACGGTCTTTATTTTTCAACAGGGTCGGGTACATCTCCCAAGGATACATTATTACTAGGATGATAGCTCTAGCTTAGGTACTCTACTCTTCCCAAGGGGATTCTTCCTCGATCCAGTTAGGGCACTTCTTTGGTGGAAGACATTGCTCCAATACCTCATCTTCGGTCTGAGTGCCCTTATCCCAATGGGTTTCTTCGGGTTCTCCTTCCAGTAATCCAGCTTCTCTTCTGCGTGCCTCGATACGTTTCCTTTCTCGAGCGTTGCTTTGCCATATGTCTTGGAGAGAGGCTAGGGAACTCTCAACTTGTGCCTCAGCTTCTATTGTTCTCCTCCATTGTATTTCCAACTCTTGTTCTGCCTTTTCTGCCCTGCGGATTTGGTGCATCAATTGTTTTGCCTGTTCACGATAAAGTTGGTCTAGGCCGGTGAGGTAAATGGACAGGTGGGAAACCGTATCTTCTAGTTCTTCTTCCCTTCCCAATCCTCTCATCCGGGTAATCCATGAGCGTCCTCTTCCTCCAGCAGGTGGGAAAAATCCCATAGGAGTTCGCTGAAGATGATGCTTATAGACCATGCGTAGGCGTCGTAGGGCTTTTCGGGTAGCCTTTCAGTAGGTGTCTGGGAACCCAAAGCCGGTGGTGGAGTGAACCAGGGATCCATGTCGGGGTAGAGTGTGCTTTTTCCCACGAAGATCATCAGGTCACACCGAAGGGTGCCTCTGAAGTTGTACTCCCGGTAGGTGTACTCCGGTGGGTCAACAACTCCGACTCGTTCCAGGCTGAGTAGCAATAACTAAGTGAGGCCAGGCTCTACGGGGCAGATTCCGTCACTCCATCCATTGTCAGCCATCTAGAACCAGACAAGGGCCAAAGGTAAGTGCCGTGTGGAAAGGTGAGTTAAGTGGGGAAAGATCTAGTGGGAAACGGCTTAGAAAATATCCTCGATCCTAAGGGTCGCGTCCTACGGCCAACCTATGGCTCTGATACCACCTGCAGCGTCCCCTCATCAGAGGTGACTAAATGTGATACAAATATCAGTCCCAGGAGGCTGATAACACATTTATTACATCAGATGGTTCATTACTGTACAAACCGTCGAGGTAGCGGGCACTGAAGCGCCACTAGAGGGACAACATAAGGACTAAAAGCCAAACTAAAGTGCCAACAAAATCTAAGATAACATCAGAGTCTTGCGCCATGGTAAGCTTCCTGTGGAGACCCTGAACCACAGGCAAGGTTGGGTGCAGGACGGCGACCTACTCGATGTCTTCAGGAACAAAGTTCGGATCCTCCTCTGTAAAAACTAAGCAAGAGTGAGTACATACATACTCAACAAGTCCAACCACACCCACGGAGGGGGATAATAAATATCATGCACAGGATATATCAAGGATAAGGCTAGGGTTCATTTGCGATAAAGCAAGGTTTTACACATGCAAGGGTTCATTTAATAAAAGAGTTTTCTCAAAACATTTCTGTAGTAATCGAATAATAAGTGGGGTTGATCCTAGACAAAGGATCCAAGTTTTAATGCTACCGGACTCCACACCCACAGTAGCTCACGGCACAACTGCCGGACACTTTCAAAACAACTCACACCACAAAACTAACCATCCCAAAATGTCTATTGAAGTGACCATGCTGTAACTCGTCCAATACCGTGGACACGACTATTCGAATAGATTTTACACTCTGCAGAGGTTGTACACTTTACCCACAAGTAGGGTACCGCACTACGAACATCTTAGTGTCACTGCGGATCCTAACAAAGCCATTACCCACCTTAGCTGAATCTAACTACACAACACGAAAGCAACCATGGGGTTAATGACCTATCAACAAAGTCATAACCAGGACATAACTCACACAGATCGTATTTCTTCTCCATGATCTCCCATCACTCACCAGTTCTCCTTTTGGCTAGCAGAACAACTAGTGGGGTTTATGCTAAGCCGTTGCCCACACAACGGTCGAGTGGTTGTACGATAAGTGGGTTAGGCAAGATGACACCTCAATTCATCCTTACATTGACAAGACGCACATCTCCCAACCATGCTCAACCACAAAGGTACAAGCTCACCAGTGGCATTTCACATAGGAAACACCGTCCATCTCATCAGGTTATATCTTTCTTTTATTTTCCCAAAATCCCGTTTTATCTTTTAAAACACTCACACCTTTATTTTCGATAAAGCATGTTGTGGTCATGATTAAAATATAATAAAGGGAATAAAAGGTTCTAAGCATCTCTAGCAGTAGTTAACGTCCAACAAAACAAATCCTATATAGACATTAACCTAGGTCATCAAGGAATAGTCATAGCAATCAAGGGGTGGCTATCCAACCATGTCTTGCAATAAAACAATGCATTTTATAAAACAGGCCAATAGGTTGTGTTTATAAAACTAGGATAAATATGCATCAAAGGATGGGATTGGACTTGCCGTCCTCAAAGCCTTCCGGAAGCTCCTCCTCGAGGTACGGGTCTTTGGGCTCCGGCTCGTGGTACTGCTCCTCCTCGGTCACACCATCAGCTACGACACACAAACAATCACACAATAAAAACAAGGTACGCCAACGAGCTTAAAAAAAAGAGGAAAATAGGGAGCTTTGATTAAAAAATAGAGAAGACTATTATATTTGTCGGATGTGGATCGTGAGACTTGGAGAAAATATTTGGAGATGATACGTGGTGGAGTTTGGAATCGATTCGGAACAAAATGTCGCATGAATTGATGAGTTAAAGGTCATTTAGTGTGGCAGAACCAACCTGAATTACACTGGCTCAAGTGCGCTGATCCTTTCTCGGAGGGTAGCAAGAACTCAACCGCACTTCAAACAGTGTAACCCCTTGGTCTGTCAGATAAAGTCCCGATGAAACCACCTAACTCAGGATCAAAACAAGGTACCTCGCACGAAGGCGAGTCCAGAGATACAAACACCGACAATTTTACATCACAGGCATAATATTACATGAGGTTTGGATACATATAGTAGTAAGACCTATCTAGTAAGAATTTATACAAAACCGTTTAAAGAGTGAGTGTTTGTAGCGGAAAGTAAAATACGACACTATCAGGCGTCATGGAACGGATGTCAAGCTAAGCCCAAGCCCAACATCACTCGGAGTAACCTGTGTTGGCCGGGGACGGATCCCATTCCACGGACCAACCATCAGAAAGGGCATAGGGCCAGGGCACAGGCAGAGCAGAGTCCTCAGGGGGATTACCTGAAATATAGTTAAATTTGCAAGACTGAGTATTCTAATACTCAGCAAGGCTTACCCGTTTCATGGTATACTTAGCCATATAGCTAGACTATGAAGGCTTTAATTTTCAACTTTTGCTGAAAAGCATCAAAGAGTAGGTCCTTAATTTTCAACTTTTAGCTTTTAGATTCTAGTTGATTATCCATTCTAGGTAAGCAATTATAACTACTCAAGCATGGTGGAAATTTTTAAACAAACATCATTTCTGATAAACATAAGATTGCTCTTATTACTCTATGTGGCAAAGGGATCAAGCAGTCTCGATCTCCGCGAGAAACGGACAATTCAGAATTGAATTTTCAAACCTTGCAAGGGTAAACCTAACTCACACACTTCGAACATCCAATGATAGTTCCGAAGCAACCGTTTGCCTTTCATTCCGACTCGTGGAACAGTACCACCACAAGCGACCGTAGGACCATACGCACATCCAATGTGCAAGAAGTACGCCTGTAGCGCAACTACATGACCGTACTCTTGTCCGCTGCGCGGAACATACTCCCGCACGTCAGTGCATGTGCGAAAAACCAGATTACGAGTGGTGGGGTGTGACATTCAGGTAATTAGAAATATAGACACTAGATTTTAGTGTGAAAAGAGTATGCTTGCTATGGTGTATGTGTGTAGTACAAAGGATTAGGGGTATAATTGTAATTCTGAAAAATATAGGCCCTTTAGTGATAGTTGGGTAAGAATGGGAGATAGCATCAAAACCTAGGAAAAATATGACACTAGATATCACCATAGGAAAGAAAGTGCAAAAGATAGGATAAATCCTAAGAAAAATAGGTCTTTATGTGAAAGCAGGGACCTAGATGTGATTAATGTAAAAATATGGGTCCTTTCATGCCAAATAGTTGAAATATAAAAGTAACTTTCAAATTTACTTAGGTCCAAAATGTAAGAATGCAAGTCATCATGACATCCCATGAAAACTTGCAAAGGAGTCCAAAATTATATGAAATCTACCTCAGTAAGGACAAACCTATTCAAATTCTACTTTTGTTCAAAATTTAACATGTAAAGCTATAAGCTTTGGGTTTTTGAACTTGAACCCTAAATCAAAGTTGTAGAGTTTGAAAAACTCTCCAACTTTCATTTTGGGCATTTCCTCATTAGACCTCTACATCAGTGGGAAATTTTAGTTTACTGAGAAGTCCCTGACATTTCTAAGATTTCCAAATAGGCCCCCCGGACCCCTCCAGTCTCTTCTTCTTCCTCGAGCACGTGCTGCTCTGCTCTGCCCCCTCCCCCCTGCCGCTGGTGCAGAGCACCGCGCCGCCGCCATTGTGCTGCCACCGCCGCTCCACCTCCTGCTTGGATAGCTTCCAAGCGTCCCTCTCCCCCTGCCCCTGTGGCAGAACCAACCTGAATTATACCGGCTCAAGTACGCGAGTCCACTCCAGAGGGCTCCAACATACTTCAAACGGTATAATCCCTTGGCCTGTCGGGTAGCGTCCCGATAAACCACCGATACAGGTTCAAATAAGGTTACCTCACACGAAGGTGAGTCCAGAGATACAGTCACCATCATATTTTACATCACAGGGAATTACATTACAAGAGTTTCTAAAAGTAGTATGAAGTTCCAAATTTAGAAAAATTATTACAAACTGTTAAATTTATGGTTTTTGGCAGCAGAAAACAAACGCGACAATTTACAACTCGTTGTCAAGATGGATGTCCTGCTAAGCCCGGGCACGACATCACTCGGTATCATCAGTGTTGGCCGGGGACGGATCCCATTCCACGGACCAACCATCTGGAAGAGCATAGGGCCAAGACAGGGGAAGAGTAGGGTCTTCAAAGACATTACCTGAAAAACATATAACTACCAAGACAGGGGACTAATACTCAGCAAGGCTTACCCGGGATTGGGTATACTTTAGCCCGTAACTAGACTCATGAACGCATTTCAAGGGTTCTGGGTTTATTTTCAGCTGAAAAGCAACAAAGAGTATGATCTACTTTCAAATTTTATCTTTCAAATTCTAGTTGATTACCCATTCTAGGTTAGCACCTATGCTAAGCAAGCAAGGTAGAGATTATCATTCAGCATGATTATTCCATCAATGGTTACACTTCTTACTCTATGTGGCAGAAGAAATAAGCGGTCTCAATCTCCGCGAGAAACGGACGATTCTGAATCAAGTTTCAAACCTTGCAAGGGTAAACCTAACTCACACGCTTGGAACATCCAAAGATCGTTCCAAAGCAACCGTTTGCCTCTCATTCCGGGTTGTGGAACAGGGCCACCACAAGCGACTGTAGGACTGTACGCACACCAATTGTGCAGGACGTACGCCTATAGCGCGACTACATGACCGTACTCCTGTCCGCAGTGCGGAACGCACTCCCGCACGTCAGTGCGTGACAAAAACCAAATTATGAGTGGTGGGAGGTATGTCCACTTGCCGGACCGATTGGTTACTAGGCTTACCGCTTTACCATATTTCGCGGTATGTGACTAGTACTTTCAAACGCTTAGCCACCACTACCACACACTGCGACCTTATCAACTTTTACAAAACAGACAGGGTAAACCTTCAGGTCATGACACAGCACATGACCCTGTCCATTATCCTTATAGTGATTGCAGAATAGTAAACATGCAATTTCTATATCGTGCGAGTGACAGGAAATCACCCGACTTCTACCGGTGCATCTATTCGATATGAACTCAGGTGCAATATATAGGTTCCTAGGATTCATGCATCTAGGGTTTCATTTCATCTTCTAGACTTAATGCAAGATATAATATATATAAGTATAGAATTGCATAAATGTAGTAATTTGAAATACTGGGTTATGCACCGGGGCTTGCCTTTGCTGGTGGGGCTGGAGTCAGTAAAGTCAAGATCTTCCGAACCTGGGTTCGGGCCTTCAGAGAATCTTGCAACAACGTTCACATGGTCTTCAGAAACATTCTCTGCAGACTTCTGGGAGATCTCGTAGGTACCGTTTGCGGAAGTAGTCGTATCTACATGCAATGCAACATTACATTCAAAGTGTGCACATAAAACTATCTTAATTCACGATAAAGTTGCAATCCAACACTCATTTAATATTATAACAACCAAAAAGATCTGAAACTAAACTTAGACAGAGCTTTAGGGGGACAACTAATTAGAATCGGCTATTTGTTGAAGATTATAACAGAGCCGATTGGAACAACAGAGGTTTAGCCGATTGATTTGGTAAAGAAGGGAGTTATCTATATAGTTTTGGGAAATCTGCTGATTTCTGTTTGGAAGAGAAATCGCATGAGCAATCTCTGTATATGAGTAGAAAAGATTAGCCGATTTGGGTTCACTTGAGGTTAAATCGGCTAATATAGAGAGGAACGTTGAAAGCACAGTACTCCAAGGATAGAACAAGGAAGGATCTTGCCGATTGGATTATCAGCATGTTTCTGGTATATCTAATTGGTTGGTGCATCGGTCTTGGCCTTAACCGATTCATGTGCATTAGGTCTAGCCGATTGGAGGTCTACTGGTGCTAGTTGATTGGCTAAAGCTGTATCGGTCGTGCTTAAGAGAAACTCTTACTGTGCTAACTTGCCGATCTGTGATAGTGCGTTTCGGCAGGTGCAGCCGATATGCCATCTAGATCGGATGTCTAGCTGATCATTGTGCGTATCGGCATATCCGATTTGTGTACGTGTACTAGTCGATCGGTGAATCAGCATGCTAGTCGATTAGTGCGAGTAACTAGCCGATGGTGTATTTGTAGACTAGTCAAATTATGCATCCGTATGGTCTATGTCTTGGCGTATTCCGCCGATTGGTGGGTCAGCTGTGTAGCTGGCTTTCATCCTTATGTTTTCCTATATCTACTGGGGCGTATCAGCCGTGTAGCTGATTGTTCTACTTTGCATTGATTACCTAACTAAGATGTGCTTAAGTATTATCCTAGGTAACTAGGTGTGGTTGCATCGGCTTGATTACGTCAGCACAACAATTGAGTGACGTACAGCCGATGGGGTTATCTAAGTCAGACCTGTTACAAGAACTAGGTGGAACAGAACACTAATATCAGACTAGGCTGATGAGACCACAAGTGCGGAATTAGACTGAAGAGGATGTGGCTGATGGGCTTGTGCCGATGAGGATATGTTTTACAGATGTGCAGCCGATTGGAGTGTGGTTGAGGGTATGTGACCGAAAGGTATATAGCCGATCTCTCAGCCGATAAATCGGCTGATAGAAGTGTGTGGATAAGGATGGGAAAACTAAGGATTGATCGGCCATATTTGACCGATATGGAAAACAACTAGAATCGGCTTGGATCGGCCGATAGCAAGAATCCTAAGATTGTGTGTACACCTTCGATACATCGACTATGTGCAGCCGATGTAGGATAGAACAAAAAGAATTGTATCGGCAGTAGCCGATATTAGAAAGATAACAACCGTATCGGCTAACCAGCCGATGGTAGAAGCACATGAATTGCATCGGCTGACAGCCGTTACAATGAAACATCATAGATTCAATTGAAACGGATGCTTAGCGGCTGAGCCAATAGCCGACGCTGAAGCATAGCTGCAGACATGTATAAGCTAAGCAGCAAATACACATGAACTAACAAGGATCCCTATATGAAAAGGGCCTTAAGGAGACTGCAATCAAGACAAGGATAACGTCTTGATGGCAGGGGCATGAGCACTTGTGTGAAAGGATTAACTAAATATCACACATCTCTACTTGAGACATACATCCTATGATTTACCTTTCAGCTACAACACATGCATATAACATAAGGTACAAATAAAGCACTCATTCCCTAGTATTTAACCTAGACCACAATTCAAAGACTTTCAGCTCAAGATCACAACATAAAACTTGTAGATTTTGACCTAAGGATTCAAACAAAATTGATTTTGTATTTTTATAAATTTCTTACGAATTTCTATGGAATGCAGAAGTTCACTGATTTGAAATAAAGAAGGCTCTTGAAATTTTACAGAGAACACCCCAGAACTTTTTAAATCGAAGCAATTAAGTCCCTGGTCGGGGAAAACAGAGAATAGGAAGAAGACGACGATGTTCCGGCAGAGGGGTCGCCGGCATTAGGAAGATTCAGTGGGTCAGGGCAAACCTTGGGGTAGCCTTGGTTGTGGAGGAGAACGGGCAGAAAGTGAATTCCCGCAGTGAACAGGACCGGCGACGATGTTCCGGCAAAGTGAAAAGGAGGGGCGCGTCGGCGCCGATCGCGGTGGCGACCGCGGTCGGTCGGCCTCGCGCGTGCGTCGTCCGCACCCTAACCCTAACCCTTCCTGTCCGAACAGCGGACTTGACCGCCGTCCCATCCCGCACCGCGCGGCTGCTTTCCGCAATCAACGCCGGCGCAATGCTGTTCTTCTCGCGCAGCGTGCGGACGACGCACGCGCGAGGCCGACCGACCGCGGTCGCCACCGCGATCGGCGCCGACGCGCCCCTCCTTTTCCTCCCTTTTTTTTCCTCCCTCCTATTTCTTTTCTTTTTCCCTTTTTCCCTCTCTTTTCTTTCTTTTCTTCCTTCCCTCCTCCTTTTCTCCTCCCTTCTCTTCTCCCCTTCTCCTGCTCCTGAGCACCGCCCGGCCCTGGCTGCACCCCGCCGCGCCGGCCACGCTGCCTTCCCTCCCCCTCGCGCACGCACGCGCCAGCCCCTCCTGCGTCGCGCACGCGCGCGCGCTCGTGCACCGCTCACCCCTGCCCGTGCCACGCGCGCGAGCTCCTGCCCGGCCGCGCCGCGACGCGCAACGCGTGGCCGTGCGCCGCGCCGTGCCGATCGCCGCCCGCACCACGCCCCTGGCCCGCGCCATGTCGCGCCACCCGCGCACGCGCGCGCGCCCGCCCGTCCACGTGCGCGCTCTCCCCTGCGCGGGGCCGCGCCGCCCGCCGTTGGCACCCCGCGTTCGCCGCCGCCCACTCCCCTGTGCACACGCACGCGCGGCACTGCTGCCCGCGCCGCTCGCCGCCCGCCCGAGGCGTCCCATCACCCGGAGTACGCCTCGCTACGCGCTCGCCGCTCCACGACGGCCGCGAACGGCCAAACACCATTAAGGCCGTCGGTGGAGCCGCCGGCGAACCCCCCCCCTACCTCACCGCCTCGCCGGCCTATAAGTACACCCCCACCCCGCTCCGCCCTTCCCCACGGCCTCCACTGCCACCACCCGCCGCCTCCCTCGCTTCCAGCGCCGCCGCCGCCCGCAGCTCTGCCGCCGCCCGCAGGCCACCGTCGCCCGGCCCCCTCGCTCCACCTCGGCTCAAGGTGAGGCCGGGGATGGGATCCCCGTGCCCCCCTCTCTCTCATCCCCCATACCCCCGAGCCGCCCTTGGCCCTGGCCGGCCGGATTGGGCCGCCGCCGGCGTCCCCCCCCACCCCTCCTCTGTTCTGTACGGGGAGAGGAGGAAGAAGGGGCATTTTTGCCCAAGCCCCCCCCCTCTTTTCCTGTTTTTCTCCAAAGAAACCCCCCCCTATCTACTCCCTTTTGCAAAAGAAGCCCTACCCTTTTCGTTATTCCAAACCAAACCCCTCGATGCATAAACCTAGATATACTTGACGCCTTTAGCATGCTCAGGGTATTTCTAGGATTTACAAATAGGTCCTTACTCTTTCCAGATACTTACGAATAAACCCCTAGAACCCTGTTTAACCCCCCCGAACCCTCTTTACCTCGTCATTTTATGTGCGAAACAATCTCCGATCGACCCGAAACTTTACCACGCCCTTTCTAGTATAGTTTTAGCCATGCCATTAAGAAACCACCCAAAAATACTACCCCTACCTCCGTAACTAAATTATTTTCGATTCGAGCTCAACGATAAAAGCTTTTAGTTCTTTCGCTTGATTGTATGTCTGCTTGTTTGCGTCGTAGGACACGGAGTGAATGAGGAAGTTCCCGAGTACGATCAAGCGAACGAGGACCAGTTCTGCGACCCCGAACCCGAGGGATAGTGCTTCGACCAGGACCTCCCGCAAGGGTTTGATGATGGCAAGTTCAATTCCGCCCTTTGATGCATGTTTCTGTCCTAGTTTTTATAAACACAACCCAGTGGCCTGTTTTATAAAATTGCATGGTTTTGCGTGCCATAAACATGGTAGAATAGCCACCCTTGTTGTGGTAACCGTACCTTGAACACCTGATTTTTTTAAGAAAAAATGCGTGTGTGTGGGAAAGGGTAAAATGTGGTTTTGAAAAGACGAGTCGGACGGGATGGATGGCATTTCTGCGTGAATTGCCATTGGTGTGCTCGTACCTGTGTGGTAGGGCAAGGAAGGGAGATATCCATCTTGTCACCCCTAAGGACCGAGTTGAGGTGTCATCTCACCTAGCTTCTTGTCGTGCAAACCACTTGACCGTTGTATGGGCAACGGCTTAGCTTAAATCCCACTAGTTAGCCTGATAGCCATCAGGAGAGCTGAGAGCAACGGGTGATCAAGGAGAAGGGATAAGCTCTGTGTGACTTATGCCCCGGTTAAACCTCGGAGATAGGTCGAATGACCCCTTGATGGATCCCGTGGTGGCTAGTCAGGTCTAGCTAAGGTGGGTAACGGCTTTGTTGGGATCTGCACCGGCACTTAGGTGTTCGTGCTGTGGTACCCCACCTGTGGGTAAAGTTTCACACCTCTGCAGAGTTAAAATCTATTCGAATTGCCGTGCCCACGGTATTGGGCAAGTTATGGTGTGGTCACACAACTAGTGTTTCTCTTTAGGAATGAATGGGCTGGTGTGAGTCGTTTGGAAAGTGTCCGGCAGTTGTGCCGTGTGCTACGGCGGACGGGGAGTCCGGTAGCAAACTAAAACTTGGATCCTGTGCGGAACTTCATCGTATGCTCTTTGGTACTAGAAAACTTGTTTTGGAAATATTTTAAAACAAACCTTTGCATACAACTGAGTTTTTCGTAAATAAACCATGACCTCATCCTTGGATTATCCTGTGCATTAAATTCTGTTATACCCCCTCCGTGGGTGTGATTGGACTTGCTGAGTACGTTTGTACTCACCCCATTCTTACTTTTACAGCGGAAGACCCTGACTACGTCCCCGAAGACAACGAGTAGGGTTCCGTCCTGCACCCAGTCGTGCCTGTGGATAAGGCCACCATTGGAGTTCCGCATGGCGCAAGACTCTGATGATTCCCTTTTCGTAGCTAGTGTAGTAGTGTGGGTTGTAGTTGTAATCCTCGCGATAGTGGCGCTTCACTGCCCATTACCGCGTAAAGCTGTACGGTGATGTACCATCTGATGTAATAAAGTGTTATCAGCCTCCTGGGACTGATAAAGCAACACTTTTAAGTCTTCCCTGATGGGAGGACGCTTCAGGTGGTATCAGAGCCGTAGGCTGGCCGTAGGACGTGACCCTAGGAGTGAGACCTCTTTTCAGGCCCTAGAGCTTGTCCTGATTTAGAAATTTTCTGCACAAACACTCACCACTGGTCTTTGCCTTGTTCCAGATGGCTGGCAATGGATGGGTTAACGGAATCTGCCACGCAGAGCCTGGCCTCCCCAAGTTACTATTGCTCAGCCTGGAACGCATTGGGATTTTTGAACCACCGGAGTATGCCTACCGTGAGTACATCGCCGGAGGCACCCTTCGGTGCGACATGATGATTTTTGTGGAGAGAAGCACCCGCTACCCTGATGTGGACCCTTGGTTCATCTCCACCGCTGACTTCCGTTTCCCCGACACCTATCGAAAGGCCGCCCGCAAAGCCCTGCGACGGCTGCGTGTGCTCTATAGGCACCACCTTCAGCGGACCCCTATGGGATTTTTCCCACCCGCTGAGGGAAGAGGACGCACTTGGATTGCCCGAATGAGGGGACTTGGACGAGAAGAAGAAGACCTAGAAGATATGGTCTCCCACCTGTCCATCTACCTTACTGGCTTGGATGCGCTCTACCGCGAACAGGCGGCACAACTGAAGCAGCTAATCCATGGGATCGAAAAGATAACCCAGGAGCTGGAGGAGCAAAAGACAAGAGCCGCAAGCGCCGAGTATTCCTTAGCCGCCCTCCAAGCCCAGATGCAAGAATACGAGAACCGCAACGGAATAGGTGGATGGATAGAGGAAGAAGAAGAAGAACCCATGGAAACCCATTGGGATAAGGGCACTCAGACCGAAAATGAGATGGATCGGCTCCTCCCAATAAAGAAGCGCTCTATCAGGGCCGAGGAAGAATCCCCGTGATAGGATTAGCACTCTGAACTAGAACTCTACCCTAATAAGCCACGGAAACTGTACCCCCCATGTTGCAATAATAAATGTTATCTACTCCCTCGTTGTACCTGTGCAAAATTGTTTACCCTGTTCATGTTTCAGATGGCTGAGGAAGGATGGACCCAGGGCGATTGCCAAGCAGCACCTGGTTTTTCCGGCCTCTTAATCAACACCCTGGAAGACCTTGGCGTTATGGAACGCCCAAGGTACTACAGCCGAGAGTACGAGCACCATGGTACCCTCCGATGCAGGGTGATCCTGGTCATCGCCAGGAGCAACCGCTACCCCGACATTCAGCCTTGGCGAGCGACCGCCACGGGGTTTAGACACCAAGACACCTACCCCTTGGCCATCAGAAAAGCACTCCGTTATTTGTGCCGGATTTTTGAAGAACACCTCGCCCCCACACCAGCGAAGTTCTTTCTGCCAGCCATCAGAACCCCAGTCTGGGAGGCACGCATGAGAAACCTGGAACGACGTCGCCACGAAGAAGGCCCCCTGTATCAAGTGGCTACATACCTAGCCGCCCTGGACCAACTCTTTGATGAGCAAGCCAACCTTCTGAGGGAACAGACCCATCGAGCCGAGCAAGCAGAGCTCGCAGTAAGGTTACAGCAGATCCGAGCCGCCCACGCCGAGACGAGAGCCGCAGCCGCGGTCAGCAGCGAAGCCGTCGCCCAAGAGAGCCTCAGGCAAGCCCGAGACCGGCGCATGCAAGATTGGACCCGGAGTGGAACACCAGTCCTGGCAATTGGCAAAGACCATGTTTTACTCGGGACACCCGTCATAGGATGGGGACCACTCTTTGGAAACACACAAGCCCCACCCGAGAACCCTGAAAGTTCCGCTGCCGCCATCGAAGTGGATGCTGCAGCGCAACCCTTGACAGATGGGAACCCAGAGGACGGCGAGCGAGGACCTCTCACCCTTCCCGCCCCGGGAGAAGGCACGCCCCACGAGTAGAATGACCGACGCCGTCCTAGTAATGCACCCCCCAGTTTAAGATGTGCCCTTAGACAAGACCCTAGCCGTGTGGCACGAAACCTACTTGTACCCCCCTTGCAGTAATAAAATGATTTGTGCTTGTTGTTTGTGATGTTGTGTGCTGGTTTGTTGCGTGCTGATTGTTTATATGAGTCCCGGCAGAAGGTAGATTCTGCCTTATATATACGAATTAAACAACTTAAACATCACATAAACGTAACCCCAATCTACCCAATCAACAGGTGACCCCCCGGAACGTCGCGAGGGCCTCCCGTGGCCGGAACCCCGTAGCCGCTAGTGCCGGAGCACAGCCCGTTGAACAAGATCTTCCCCAAGGAGAACAAGAAGTAAGCCAGACCCAAGGAGGAAGTCAAGAAGGAGAGCAACTACCACCACCCCCACCCCTCGGAGACTTGGCGTAGATAATCCATAACCAGACCCTCATTCTGGAAACACTGGCGAATGCCCTCATTAACCGGCAGCCGCGAAGGCAGAATATGAACGACAAGCTGACGGCCTTTCTAAGGACCAAACCACCCACCTTTGCCGGATCCTGCAACCCGTTGGATGCTGACGATTGGCTACGAGTGATCCAAAGGAAGCTCGAACCATTCGAATGCCAGGACCGAGACAAAGTCCTTCTGGCAGCCCACCAGCTCACCGGAACAGCATTATCCTGGTGGGAAAAACTATTGTGCCGCAGCCGAAGATGCCTCTACCATCACTTGGGGAGAATTCATGAGGGAGTTCCGCCGCTACCACATCCCTTCGGCCACCATGAAGCGCAAGGCGGACGAATTCCGCGCACTACAACAAGGAAGCATGACGGTGGAAGAGTACACCCACCGGTTCATAGAATTGGCCCGATATGCGCCGGAAGAGGTGAGCGACGACGATAAGAAGCAAGACATGTTCAAGAAGGGATTAAGCCTAGAACTCCGGACCTTGCTTACTCCACAGATCTATCCGGACTTCAACACCCTGATGAATAAAGCTATCCTCACGGAAAGGGCCAAAGCTGAGGAGAGAAAGGATAATAAATGCAAATTCCTGGAAAGTAAGGCCCGCCAACAGGACCGCTTCCAAAGGCCGAGGAACCCCAGCTACACTGCACCAAGATCTCAGGCCCCAATGCAGTATAGGACTCAGTCCCAAGTGACAGGACTGCGGGCCCCTGAAGCACAGCCTAAAAGTCAGAATACCATGAGGGCCCCGCAAAGCAATACAAGCCTGGTCGCCTCCGACAACAACAATGTTAGGGCCTGTTTCAACTGCCGTGAGACAGGGCATTTCATCGCCAATTGCCCTTATGCCAAGAACAAGCCGGCTACATCGGCCTTCTCCAACACGGTGAATGGACCCAAACCAGCCCTGAGCGGTGCCAACCGAGTGCCCATCCGCAACAACGACAACAGTCAGCAGATGAAGCAGCAATCATTCGGACGAGCCCGCGTCAATCACATCGACGCGCAGGAGGCTCAAGAAGCTCAGGGCGTAGTGCTCGGTGAGTACCTAGTCAACTCAGCTCTGGCAACAGTACTATTTGATTCTGGGGCATCGCACTCGTTTATATCCTCGAGCTATGTGGAGAAACACAAAATACCTACAGTACTACTAAAAACACCCCTATTAACCCGGACGCCTGGGGGCGACATCAATTGTCAATTAGGTTGTCCACGAGTAAGGATCAATTTAAGTGGGGTAGACTTTCTAGCAGATTTGGTAGTACTTGAGTCTGGGGGAATAGACGTGATCCTTGGAATGGACTGGTTAAGCCGACACAATGGTCTCATAGGCTGTACTGACAAAGTGGTACACCTAACAAACCCCGAAGGAGTCCAAGTGATCTGCCATACCCGGGATAGTAAGTTCGACCCAATGGTGTTTAGCGTGGAAGCCAAGCCCTTAGAAGGAGTCCCGGTAGTAAACGAATACCCAGATGTATTCCCCGAAGAGGTTCCCGGTATGCCGCCGGACAGGGATATAGAGTTTGTCATAGACCTTATCCCCGGAACCTCCCCCATAGCCAAGAGACCCTATAGGATGGCAGCCTCTGAATTGACAGAATTAAATAAGCAACTAGAAGAACTGCAACGAATTGGTTTCATTAGACCAAGCTCATCACCATGGGGAGCCCCAGTCCTATTTGTCAAGAAGAAATATGGGAGTATGAGGTTGTGTATAGATTACCGAGCACTGAATGAGGTTACCATTAAGAATAAGTACCCCCTTCCCAGGATTGATGACCTTTTCGATCAGCTAAAAGGAGCCAAGTATTTTTCCAAGATCGATCTAAGGTCAGGATATTTTCAGCTCAAAATCAGGGAAAGTGACATCCCTAAGACAGCTTTTGTCACCCGCTACGGGCAGTTTGAGTTCACTGTAATGTCCTTCGGACTAACCAATGCCCCTGCCTATTTTATGAACCTCATGAACAAAGTATTTATGGACGAGCTGGATAAGTTTGTTGTAGTCTTTATCGATGACATACTTATCTACTCTAAGAGTATTCAGGAACATGAGCAACATCTGCGGGTAGTATTGGAAAAGCTGAGGACACATAGACTATATGCCAAGTTTAGCAAGTGCGAATTCTGGCTGGAGAGAGTAGCTTTCCTCAGTCACATCCTGACCGCGGAAGAAGTAGCAGTAGACCCAGAAAAGGTCGAAGCAGTTTCCAACTGGCAGCGACCGACTAATGTTAGTGAAATCAGAAGTTTTCTGGGATTAGCCGGGTACTATCGAAGATTTATTGAGGGATTCTCTAAGATAGCCCGACCCATGACGGAACTTCTTAAGAAGGAGAAGAAATTCGCCTGGACGGAAAATTGTGAAAGAAGTTTTCAAGAATTGAAGCAAAGGTTGACAACCGCCCCAGTGCTGACCCTACCGGACATTCATCGGGACTTTGTCATTTATTGTGACGCGTCCCGACAAGGATTAGGGTGTGTACTGATGCAAGACGGAAAAGTCGTTGCATATGCTTCCCGCCAACTCAGGACTCATGAGTAGAATCATCCGACCCATGATTTGGAATTAGCAGCCGTAGTGCATGCCCTTAAGATTTGGAGATATTACCTGATTGGAAATAAGTGTGAGGTTTACACCGACCACAAGAGCCTGAAGTATATCTTCACCCAGCCGGATTTAAACCTAAGGCAAAGAAGATGGTTGGAGTTGGTCAAGGACTACAATTTGGAAATTCAGTATCACCCCAGGAAAGCAAACGTAGTAGCCGATGCCTTAAGTCGGAAATCCTATGGACCCAAAGATGATCATCTGCGCGAGGAAATGGCACGATTAAATGTGCACATTGTTCCTCAAGGTTCCAGCCATGTGCTGAACGTCCGATCCACACTAGAGGATAGAATTAGAGAGGCTCAAAACTCGGATCAAGAGTTAGTAAAGATTTGCAAACAAACTGGAGAAAATAAAGCACCGGGATTCAGAGTGGACGATAAGGGAACGTTATGGTACGAAGATAGGATTTGTGTACCCCAGAACGGATACTTCCGGCAAATAATCATGGACGAAGCCCATAACTCAGCCTACTCCATCCACCCAGGCTCCACCAAAATGTATATGGACATAAGGCAAAAGTATTGGTGGAGTGGAATGAAGGCGGATATTGCAAGATTCGTGGCTCATTGTGATACTTGCCAAAGGATCAAAGCCGAACATCAGAAACCGGCGGGATTATTGCAACCCTTGCCTATCCCGGTATGGAAATGGGATGAGATAGGAATGGACTTTGTAGTGGGTCTACCTAGAACACAGAAGGGACACGATTCCATATGGGTAATAGTGGATCGACTCACCAAATCGGCACATTTCATACCCGTACGAACTAATTACGGTGGAGAAAAGCTGGCAAAACTCTATGTGGAGAACATAGTAAAGCTACACGGAGTACCTAGCAGGATTGTCTCGGATAGAGGGACCCAATTCACCTCGAGGTTCTGGAAAAGCTTGCATCAAGCCATGGGCACCAAGTTAGATTTCAGCTCTGCATATCATCCACAGACAGATGGCCAAACCGAAAGGGTAAATCAGATTATGGAAGATATGCTGAGAGCATGTGTCCTGACCTACGGAAAGGACTGGGAGCAGAGTCTGCCCTATGCAGAATTTTCGTACAATAATAGTTACCAAGCCAGCTTGGGCATGTCGCCATTCGAAGCCCTCTATGGAAGAAAGTGTAAAACTCCCTTGATGTGGTCGGAAGTTGGAGAACGTGCACTGGTAGGACCTGCACTTATAAAAGAAGCAGAAGAAAAAGTAGCGGAGATCCGCGAGAAGTTGAAGGCGGCTCAATCTCGGCAAAAGAACTACGCGGATAAGAGAAGGCGAGAAATAAGTTTCAACCCAGGCGATTTTGTTTATCTCAAGGTCTCACCCATTCGGGGAACGCGAAGGTTTCAAGTACAAGGAAAATTGGCCCCTCGATACATTGGACCGTATCAGGTTCTAAAGAGAGTCGGAGCAGTAGCGTACCGACTGGAGTTACCAGAAGAGATGTCGGATATACATCCAGTGTTTCACGTCTCGCAAATAAGGAGATGCCTGAGAGTACCCGAAGGAGAACACGTGCCAGTGGAAACAATAGACCTGCAACCGGATCTGCGGTACCAGGAAGTACCGGTCAAAATTCTGGACACTGTCACTAGAAGGACAAGAAACTCCGAGGTACGGATATGCAGGGTTCAATGGAGCAGACACGGAATAGAAGAAGCAACCTGGGAACGCGAGGAGGCGCTAAAGAAGGAGTTTCCCCATCTATTTAGGAACCAGCCGAATCTCGAGGATGAGATTCCCTTAAGTGGGGTAGGTTTGTGACGCCCTGAAAATTTACCAAACTAAATCACGCGCTAGGAGTGCTTCATTTAAAAGTCATTCGTCGTCGAAACCCTAACCCTAACCCTTCCTGTCCGAACAGCGGACTTGACCGCCGTCCCATCCCGCACCGCGCAGCCGCTTTCCGCAATCAACGCCGGCGCAATGCTGTTCTTCTCGCGCAGCATGCGGACGACGCACGCGCGAGGCCGACCGACCGCGGTCGCCACCGCGATCGGCGCCGACGCGCCCCTCCTTTTCCTCCCTTTTTTTTCCTCCCTCCTATTTCTTTTCTTTTTCCCTTTTTCCCTCTCTTTTCTTTCTTTTCTTCCTTCCCTCCTCCTTTTCTCCTCCCTTCTCTTCTCCCCTTCTCCTGCTCCTGAGCACCGCCCGGCCCTGGCTGCACCCCGCCGCGCCGGCCACGCTGCCTTCCCTCCCCCTCGCGCACGCACGCGCCGGCCCCTCCTACGTCGCGCGCGCGCTCGTGCACCGCTCACCCCTGCCCGTGCCACGCGCGCGAGCTCCTGCCCGGCCGCGCCGCGACGCGCGCACGCGCAATGCGTGGCCGTGCGCCGCGCTGTGCCGATCGCCGCCCGCACCACGCCCCTGGCCCGCACCGTGTCGCGCCACCCGCGCACGCGCGCGCGCCCGCCCGTCCACGCGCGCGCTCTCCCCTGCGCGGGGCCGCGCCGCCCGCCGCTGGCACCCCGCGTTCGCCGCCGCCCGCTCCCCTGTGCACACGCACGCACGGCACTGCTGCCCGCGCCGCTCGCCGCCCGCCCGAGGCGTCCCATCACCCAGAGTACGCCTCGCTACGCGCTCGCCGCTCCACGACGGCCGCGAACGACCAAACACCATTAAGGCCGTCCGCGGAGCCGCCGGCCAACCCCCCCTACCTCACCGCCTCGCCAGCCTATAAGTACACCCCCACCCCGCTCTGCCCTTCCCCACGGCCTCCACTGCCACCACCCGCCGCCTCCCTCGCTTCCAGCGCCGCCGCCGCCCGCAGCTCTGCCGCCGCCCGCAGGCCACCGTCGCCCGGCCCCCTCGCTCCACCTCGGCTCAAGGTGAGGCCGGGGATGGGATCCCCGTGCCCCCTCTCTCTCATCCCCCATACCCCCGAGCCGCCCTTGGCCCTGGCCGGCCGGATTGGGCCGGCGCCGGCGCCCCCCCCCCCCCCCACCCCTCCTCTGTTCTGTACGGGGAGAGGAGGAAGAAGGGGCATTTTTGCCCAAGCCCCCCCCTCTTTTCCTGTTTTTCTCCAAAGAAACCCCCCCTATCTACTCCCTTTTGCAAAAGAAGCCCTACCCTTTTCGTTATTCCAAACCAAACCCCTCGATGCATAAACCTAGATATACTTGACGCCTTTAGCATGCTCAGGGTATTTCTAGGATTTACAAATAGGTCCTTACTCTTTCCAGATACTTACGAATAAACCCCTAGAACCCTGTTTAACCCCCGAACCCTCTTTACCTCGTCATTTTATGTGCGAAACGATCTCCGATCGACCCGAAACTTTACCACGCCCTTTCTAGTATAGTTTTAGCCATGCCATTAAGAAACCACCCAAAAATACTACCCCTACCTCCGTAACTAAATTATTTTCGATTCGAGCTCAACGATAAAAGCTTTTAGTTCTTTCGCTTGATTGTATGTCTGCTTGTTTGCGTCGTAGGACATGGAGTGAACGAGGAAGTTCCCGAGTACGATCAAGCGAACGAGGACCAGTTCTGCGACCCCGAACCCGAGGGACAGTGCTTCGACCAGGACCTCCCGCAAGGGTTTGATGATGGCAAGTTAAATTCCGCCCTTTGATGCATGTTTCTGTCCTAGTTTTTATAAACACAACCCAGTGGCCTGTTTTATAAAATTGCATGGTTTTGCATGCCATAAACATGGTAGAATAGCCACCCTTGTTGTGGTAACCGTACCTTGAACACCTGATTTTTTTAAGAAAATGCGTGTGTGTGGGAAAGGGTAAAATGTGGTTTTGAAAAGATGAGTCGGACGGGATGGATGGCATTTCTGCATGAATTGCCGTTGGTGTGCTCGTACCTGTGTGGTAGGGCAAGGAAGGGAGATATCCATCTTGTCACCCCTAAGGACCGAGTTGAGGTGTCATCTCACCTAGCTTCTTGTCGTGCAAACCACTTGACCGTTGTATGGGCAACGGCTTAGCTTAAATCCCACTAGTTAGCCTGATAGCCATCAGGAGAGCTGAGAGCAACGGGTGATCAAGGAGAAGGGATAAGCTCTGTGTGACTTATGCCCCGGTTAAACCTCGGAGATAGGTCGAATGACCCCTTGATGGATCCTGTGGTGGCTAGTCAGGTCTAGCTAAGGTGGGTAACGGCTTTGTTGGGATCTGCACCGGCACTTAGGTGTTCGTGCTGTGGTACCCCACCTGTGGGTAAAGTTGCACACCTCTGCAGAGTTAAAATCTATTCGAATAGCCGTGCCCACGGTATTGGGGAAGTTATGGTGTGGTCACACAACTAGTGTTTCTCTTTAGGAATGAATGGGATGGTGTGAGTCGTTTGGAAAGTGTCCGGCAGTTGTGCCGTGTGCTACGGCGGACGGGGAGTCCGGTAGCAAACTAAAACTTGGATCCTGTGCGGAATGACATCGTATTCTCTTTGGTACTAGAAAACTTGTTTTGGAAATATTTTAAAACAAACCTTTGCATGTAACTGAGTTTTCCGTAAATAAACCATGACCTCATCCTTGGATTATCCTGTGCATTAAATTCTGTTATACCCCCTCCGTGGGTGTGATTGGACTTGCTGAGTACGTTTGTACTCACCCCATTCTTACTTTTACAGCGGAAGACCCTGACTACGTCCCCGAAGACAACGAGTAGGGTTCCGTCCTGCACCCAGTCGTGCCTGTGGATAAGGCCACCATTGGAGTTCCGCATGGCGCAAGACTCTGATGATTCCCTTTTCGTAGCTAGTGTAGTAGTGTGGGTTGTAGTTGTAATCCTCGCAATAGTGGCGCTTCACTGCCCATTACCGCGTAAAGCTGTACGGTGATGTACCATCTGATGTAATAAAGTGTTATCAGCCTCCTGGGACTGATAAAGCAACACTTTTAAGTCTTCCCTGATGGGAGGACGCTTCACCATGGGAGGAGACGATAGAGCTGGATTGATTCGCTATGCCGACTCTTCCGCGAACCTCATGGTTCTCCTGCTCACGGGCTGAGCCTCCTCTGCTCACGCATGTGTGCTGCTAAAGCATGGCCGGCATGCTTCCGCAGCCATCCACAAGGCAGCCGCGCCTGGCCGCAGCCCCTGCACGCCGCTCCCCCTCTGCTCCCACACCACTGGCCCCCAGCCTGCTCGCGCGTGGCATGTTGCCTTGCATACGCACGCGCCTGCGGAAACGAACCGAGCCGGCCGCCGGTCCTGCGCTGGGCGTCGGACCCGAGCCGCGCTGCTCCTGCCCCGACCGCCTCGTGCTGCTGCGCAGCTGCTCCTTTCGAGCTTGCCGCGCCATACTCACCCCCTCTGCCTCCGCGAGGGTCGTGGTCTGCCCGCACCAGGGCCGCGCCCTCCGTGGCCGCCCGCGCCAGGCCACCTCCATGTCCTCCATGAGCAGCTCGCAGTGCCGCCTAACCTCGTCCGCTGCCTTCTCCTCAACGGCCTCCGACGTCCTCCACGCGCAGCCCCACTGCTCCCGTGCGGAACCGCCCGCAGCCGCCGCCGGTGCTGCGCCCGTTCGGCCACCTCGCAGGCTCGGCGCCGGGCCAGTTCCGCCCGGACCTTCGGGTCCTGCAACTCCGTGTAGGATCAAGAACACCGACTAGAGGGGGGGTGAATAGGCGGTTTAAAACTAAAATCAACAACACTAGAGAAATTTAATTAGTAACAAAAGAAAGTCCTATGTCATGCTACTACTATGTCTAGAAAGGTTTGCAACCTAGGGTGACAAAATACAATTCAAGCTCTAGTAAAGTAAATTTCTCAAAATAACAACAATTAAAGAGAGCTAGAGAAATAACCAAGCTTGACACACAAATTTATCCCGTGGTGTCGATGACTTGCCGGTCACCCCTAATCCACGTTGAGGTGGATTCCAAGAATCAATCGCTCCTCTATCAAGAACCTCTTGATCTTGAGCCGGCTAAAAACAAGGAACCACTCCACACCTCGATTTCACTAGAGTTGCTCTTCACCACTCCGGTGAGGTGAGCACAAAACCTCACACAACCGAAATCGGGGCTTCTCAACAATCTCCTTCAAGAAGCTCCACGAAATCACCTTCTCCAAGCCGTCTAGGGAGCGGCAACTCCCAAGAGTAACAAGCCAATAATCCTTGCTTGAAGATTCCCTAGTGCCACAAAGCTCAAACTCTTGATGCAATGCACTAGGAAGCACTCTCACTCTCAAAAATGCAAATCCTTAGCAAGTGTGTGAGAGAGAGGGATGTCTTAGCTCTAGAGGGTCAAGAATGCAGTCCAAATGGCCAAAAGAGAGACCCAAAGGCCGGGCATTGGGTATATATAGACATCCCAACAAAAACTAGCCGTTACAGTCTTTTCTGCGAGATCGCGGACCGTCCGGTTTCAAAAACCTGACCGTCCGCCGTTATAAACCAGAGAGTCAGAGAGCATTTAATGCGTGTCAGAACTAGCCGTTACAGCCCTTGCGGACCGTCCGCGCCCAACCTGCGGACCGTCCGCAGTGAAGTGTTCCACAACTCCAGAGACATGAGAGTCTCTGGAACAAACATGAAATTAGCCTGCGGACCGTCCGCCACCAAAGGGCGGACCGTCCGCCGTTCATCCTAGACGAACAGGCAGAAACAACAATGTTTCTGGATCAAGTTATCAGAGAGCCTGCGGACCGTCCGCGCAGTAGACGCGGACCGTCCGCGGGCCACACAATTTAGACAGACCAGAGAACATCCTTTCTGGAACGAAAAAGAGTTAGAGTGGCGGACCGTCCGCCAGGGAGAGCCGGACCGTCCGCCAGCCACAAGATATATCCACTAAGCTTTCTGAAGCGGTAGCGGACCGTCCGCGCCAAAAGGGCGGACCGTCCGCGCTTGAGCAGTCAGCACTCAAACAAGTTCTTTTTCAAAGACCCGGCAAAACGAAGTTAGCCCTCATGCATGCACTTAGATATTTTGAGCAAAATGGCACTAGAGACCTGTCAAGCACGAGTACATGACCCCTCTTGATAGTACGGCTATCTATCCAACAAATCCGGTCACTTATCATCCACTAAACACCTTGTGACCGGTAAAATTCAAAAGACCCTATTTTATACCTTCGCCTTGAGCCCAAACTTTTCTCATCGTCTCCAAAAATCCACACGTTCGCAAATAACTCTCATTCATCCGTGGATCAACCTATACTCATTTTCTCAAAAAGAATTGTTAATCCACAAACCGTTCTCATTAATTACCAAAACACGAATTAGGGGCCTAGATGCTTTCAATCTCCCCCTTTTTGGTAATTGATGACAACACTAAGTTTTGGAGTGATAAAAGTGTTCAAGTCAACTTCATACGCTAGGCATAAGGTGAACTTGAAATTGAACTTTGGAAAAAACTTACTCATTTTTCTTGAAAATTTCAGAGTATTGTACGAATAAGTTCACCAAGTTCGATGAGTAGAGAGAACTACCCCTTGATATGTGCATATAAATTTGAATGAATATCCAGAGCACACATAATTATATATGAGCATTTTGATGGAGTTTTCCCTACAAGTGGAAATCGAGGCATACAAGATACACAATATATATGACATGAATTTTAGCTTGATTACCATAGCCTCACAACCACAAGATGATCATAAATAAATAGAAGTAGCGTACATCAACATAGTTCATCACAGATGACAAGCCAAATCCATGCAAGATATAAAACATAAGTCCATCCAATAAAGTTTAACACAAATTAAAATATTAGTGGCAAGCGGAAGCAAAAGCGAATGAGTTCCATGAGAAATCCATGAGCTCCCCCTAGATCAAGGCACTCCAAAGCTCCTTCTCCCCCTTTGGCATCAATTTCCAAAAGGATCAATCCATCGGCGGTGGAGGAGGAGGCGGTGGATAGAACGGCTGGTGCGGGTAGAACTCTGGAGGCGGCACTGGAGCCGGGAACACTGAGTAGAAGTGGTCAGAAAACCCGGTGAAGGCTGTGCTGAAGGTGTCAAAGCGCTGCTCTAAATGCTGCTGGCTATGCTCGAGCTGCTCAACCTGCTCAGACGAAGGCAAGTCCTCAAAACGGGAGTCAAGAGCTGCAATATCTGAGTGTAAACTCTCCTGAACACCCTGCATCTGAGCCATCATGGGCTGGAACATCTGCTGCTGCATGTTCTGAAATTTGAGATCCATCTGACTCTGCATCTGACTAGTTAACCCGGCAATCTGAGAAGAGAGATCTGCCTGCATGGATGTAAAATACTGATCAAAATAGCCAGCTGGAGGAGCCCACTGCTGCTGTGCGGGAGGGGGTGGTGGGGGCATGCCATGCTGAGCTGCAGCCGCTCCTATGTGAGCATCATCGTCACTATCGTCATCACCACCATGCCCCTGTGCTTCAGCATCTCCAGGGAAAGGAGTCAACGGCCTCATAAGAAAAGCATGATCATTCTTGAAGGGCCTAAAAGGAGTATGCTTGCACTCACAAATGCCTCTGAAAGAGGTCGTTTCCTTGATGATGGACATAATGTATGGAGCAAAATATAAGTTCATCTCCATATTGAGCTTTAAATCTGCAAGCTGATCCATGATGAGGGCAATGACATCAATTCTATTCCCATTCATGACATGAGAGATCACATTCCAATAGAGCCCTCTAACCTTGTCCTTGTTGCCACTCTTAGGCATGAATGTGACTCGTGCAATTTTATTGATCACTGCAGGATGATGCCTCATACCCTGAGTTCCCCCAAAGCTTCTGGCAATACCAAGATGTGCAGGCTCATAGAACATAGGGTAGTCATTCTCATCTAGAGGATTTTCCAAGACTACATTCATGCTTTGCTCACTGGTGATGAAATCATAGTCCAACTGATTAGCTGCAGCAAACTGGGCAAATGTGGCAAAATATGTTCTTTTCCCAGTGGACCACCTAAACATGCCAGCTACCATATCAATTTCTACGGTGGCATAGAACTGGCGTATGACTGTTTCATTCCAATCACATCTATGTTGCAGAAAATTTACTAACCCCATTTCCTCAAATCTGTCTACTAGATCAGTCATGACAGGATGTGATCTCATATACCCCAGGTCAATGGTTTGATGTTTGAACACAGTCTTTTTAACTAAATGACCGAAGTAAGCATCTTGTTGTACCTTGGTTCTGAAAAAGAGGATGTTGGTGTCACAAGGCATGTCGAACTGATTCACTGCTCTAGCATTAGCATAGCTCTCAGCAGTCCACTGTTGGCTAGGAAGATCTAGCCCCATTAAGACAGTAACATCATCTTCAAAATCCTCAAGTTCCTCCTCTGAAGAATCATCACCAACACCACCCACTGAGGATGCAGCAGCCATGTCACTAGGATTAGGAGCATAGTCCGAGTCATCGGAATTATCACCATCCCTTTGCCTCTTTGACGTTCCAGCCTTCTTGAGTTTTGATGCGAAAGCTTTGAAAATTTTCCGAGGTGGCCTGAGATCAAGAATTGACCATAAGAACAATTACAAAAATAAGATATCCAATCCATAACCATAAGAACAATTTGCCACCGGCGGACCGTCCGCGTGTCACTGGCGGACCGTCCGCTTTCAGGCGCGGACCGTCCGCCTACTGACAGCGGACCGTCCGCGACGCATCTGTTCAGCGCATGAACACAGCAGTCGCCCCAACTTTGATCCATCCACAATTTGAGTTTAGATTCAAATCCACCAACCGAATTAATACTACACCATCTCCTCATCACTAGGAACAAAGTGCCCCAACTATTTGCAAGAATCCATGGCCCAAAAATAGATCGGATCAACTAACCCTAACTCTTTCCAATGAGTAAATCCAAGAACAAGAGTTAGGGATTCATCGAAATACCGAGAGGACATGATGAAGAATCACGATAAGAGTCCGAGGATGTGCTCGGACTGTCCGCGAATCAAGCCAAAAATCCTTGACCTTGAAGTCTTCCCCACGTGCTTGAGAGAGAAAGAGAGAGGGCTTTTGGAGAGAATGTCTCGGGTTGGTGAGAGGAGAGAAAGAGACAGCCCAATATAAGGCAACACTGGTCGGCCCCATCTTTCTGTCAAGTGGCGGACCGTCCGCGATTTCCAGGCGGACCGTCCGCTTCCTACTTTTGCAGCTGACATCAGTTCTGCAGAGCGTCTGGTGACCAAACCTGATGACCTGCGGACCGTCCGCCTCTTACCAGCGGACCGTCCGCTTCGTAACACTGTGGCCCAAAATAAAATTGCAGTCCCTCTGGTGATCGGTTCACATGACCGGCGGACCGTCCGCCAATTACACGCGGACCGTCCGCTTCATAACTTCTGCGGCCCAAAACAAGTTGGAGTGTCTCTGTTGAACTAACCTCATAAACCGCGGACCGTCCGCCTCTTACCCGCGGACCGTCCGCTGAACCAAATTTCAATCTGTTCAGAATTCAGCCAATTTTCACAATTCCAACTTCAATATGGGATCATTGCTCATATAAAAATAAAAAAATCTCAAATCTTGCATGAAAACCTTCCAAACTCTCATATGAGAAAGTTATAACAAGAATTCAAAAATAAATCGAGTGAAATCATGAAAAGTCATAAACGGCTCAAAAAATCCCACAAAAATTCAGAAAATTGAAATTAAGAAAACATGGAAGAACCATATGTCACATGTGCTTGTTTTCAAGCCACATTTGAGAAGTCAATGATGTTTAACTCATTTCTTAACTTGCAAAACCTAGATTCATCCAAGGGCTTAGTAAATATATCGGCTAATTGATCATCCGTGCCAATACCATCAATCTTGATATCACCCTTGTTTACATGATCTCTAAGGAAATGATGGCGGATATCAATATGCTTGGTTCTTGAATGTTGAACCGGGTTAGTAGCAATCTTCACGGCACTTTCATTATCACACAACAAGAGAATTTCATCAAAATTCACACCATAGTCAAGAAGAGTTTGCTTCATCCATAACAATTGTGCACAACAACTTCCGGCCGAAATATATTCCGCTTCCGCGGTTGAAAGAGCCACGGAATTTTGTTTCTTTGAGGACCATGAGACAAGAGACCTTCCAAGAAATTGACAACCACCGGAAGTGCTCTTCCTATCAACCTTGCACCCCGCATAGTCCGAATCCGAGAATCCAACCAAATCAAAGTGAGCACCCTTGGGATACCATAAACCAATATTAGGAGTATATTTCAAGTATCTCAAAATCCTTTTGACGGCGGTCAAATGACATTCTCTAGGCGCGGCTTGAAATCGTGCACACATGCAAACACTAAACATGATATCGGGCCTAGATGCGGTCAAATAAAGCAAACTACCAATCATAGAACGGTAAAGCTTTTGATCAACCGGATTACCTCCCTCATCTAGGTCAAGATGCCCATTTGTGGCCATAGGAGTCTTGATTGGTTTTGCATCTTCCATACCAAATTTCTTCAAGATATCCTTCACATATTTTGATTGACACACAAAGGTGCCTTCCTTGAGTTGCTTGATTTGAAGTCCAAGAAAGAAACTCAATTCACCGATCATGGACATCTCAAATTCCCTAGACATCATTTCACCAAATTCTTCACAAAAACTTGGGTTAGTTGAACCAAAGATAATGTCATCAACATAAATTTGACAAACAAACAAATTCTTACCAATGGTTTTAGTGAACAAGGTAGTGTCAACCTTACCAATTTTGAATCCCTTGGAAATAAGAAAGTCTCTCAATCTTTCATACCAAGCTCGTGGAGCTTGCTTCAAACCATAAAGAGCTTTAGAGAGCTTATATACATGATTTGGCTTCTTGGGATCTTCAAAACCGTGAGGTTGCTCAACAAAAACAAGTTCACTAATTTTGCCATTTAAGAAAGCACTTTTCACATCCATTTGAAAAAGTTTTATGTTGTGAGAGCAAGCATAAGCTAATAAGATTCTAATAGCTTCTAGTCTAGCAACGGGAGCAAAAGTTTCACCAAAATCCAAACCTTCGACTTGAGTGAAGCCTTGAGACACCAATCTTGCTTTGTTTCTCACAACCATTCCATCTTCATTTTGCTTGTTTCTAAAAACCCATTTAGTGCCAATGACATTATAATTTCTAGGCCTCTCAACTAGGTCCCAAACTTGATTCCGGGTGAAATTATTCAATTCTTCATGCATAGCATTCACCCAATCCGGATCTCTCAATGCATCATCTACACGGTTAGGTTCAAGAAAAGATACAAAAGAATAATGTTCACAAAATGAAGCAATGCGAGATCGAGTTTGGACACCCTTACTAATATCACCCATAATTTGATCCACGGGGTGATCCTTTGCAAGAATATGATGAGTTCTTTGAAGAGCGATGGGTTCTTGAGTTGATGAAGAAGGTACACTTGATGAACCAACTTGATCTTGTACTTGAGAATCATTGTTACTAGAATCTTGTACTATTTGTTGTGCTTGATCATTTGAGATAGACGTTGAAGGATTAACTCTAATAGAGATAGAATGACCATCATCACCTTCATCTTCTTCTCTTGGTCTAACGTCACCAATTGACATATTTTTCATTGCACTTCTTAAACCATCACTTCTCACATCATCAAGATTTTCTTGTTCATTATGAGACCCATTTGTTTCATCAAATTCAACATCATATGCTTCTTCAACCATACCATGTGTTTTGTTGTAGACCCGATAAGCCTTACTACAAGATGAATACCCGAGAAGAAAACCCTCATCACATTTGCTTTGGAACTTTGATAACCGAGTTCCCTTCTTGAGAATATAGCATTTGCAACCAAATACTCTAAAATATGATATATTTGGTTTCCTTCCAATGAGCAACTCATATGGGGTCTTGTTATGGAATCTATGGCAATACAATCTATTAGACGCATGACAAGCCGTGTTGATTGCTTCGGCCCAAAAACTATCGGAGACATTGTACTCGGAAAGCATTGATCTTGCCATGTCAATCAAGGTTCTATTTTTCCGCTCAACAAGACCATTTTGTTCCGGAGTGTACTTGGTTGAAAATTCATGCTTTATTCCTTTCTCATCACACCATTCTTCAACTCTTGTGTTTTTAAATTCACTTCCGTTGTCACTCCTCACTCTCTTCACCTTGAGTTCAAATTCATTTTCGGCCCTTGTCAAGAATTTTTTGAATATGTCATAAGTATCGGCTTTGTCATGAAGAAAGAAAACCCAAGTATACCTTGAGTAATCATCCACTACCACAAGACAATAGCAATTTCCACCAATACTTCTATAAGTAGTAGGACCAAATAAATCAATATGCAATAATTCCAATGGTCTCACGGTTGACATGACACTCTTAGTTGGATGAGCATTTGCAACTTGCTTCCCGGCTTGACATGCACTACATAACTTATCTTTCTCAAACTTCACATTCTTCAAGCCAACTACTAAATCATGCTTTATGAGACGGTTGAGTTGTTTCATGCCAACATGACCAAGTCTTCTATGCCATAACCAACCCAAAGATGATTGAGTGAACAAACATGTAGACAAGTTGGCCTCTTTAGTAGCAAAATCCACAAGATATACATCCTCATATCTAAATCCCGTAAAGATGTGATTTTTTCCATCCAAGCTAGTCACTACTACATCATCTTTAGTGAAACTACATTTATATCCAAAATCACAAAGTTGAGTGACCGCTAAGAGATTGAACTTGAGAGAATCAACCAACAATACTTTTGAAAGAGAATGATCACTTGAGATTGAAATTGTACCAACTCCTTTGACTTTGCCTCGGCTATTGTCACCAAAGATAATATCACTATAGCCATCCACATTCTCATCTAGAGAGGAAAACATCATCGGATCTCCGGTCATGTGTTGAGTGCATCCACTATCAAGTACCCAATGTCTTCCTCCGGACTTGTAGTTTACCTTTGCACCACCCTTTGCCATAAGACAATGTGGTGTGGAGAAGAGAGATGGAGCCTCCTTGATGGCGATCCCGGCAACTCCCTTGGATGCCTTGTCATCATCATCATCATCATCATCATCATCATCATCGGAGCTTGCATCGGAATCCCACTCAACAAAATAAGCTTGACCATTCTTCTTCTTCTTGATGAACTTCTTCTTCTTCTTCTTTTCATCATTTTTCTTGTCTTTCTTTTCTTGTCATCTTTCTTGTTTGGACAATTGACACTAATATGACCCAATTCACCGCATTGGAAACAAGTCTTGTCCATAAAAGGATTTTTTCTTGATGATTGGCCTTTCTTGCCAAAGTTCTTCTTGCTCATCATTCTATTGAATCTCTTGACAAAGAGAGCCATCTCTTCATCCGATTCTTCTTCTTGGCCCTCACTTTCTTCTTCCTTTTTGCTATCTTGAGCTTTGAATGCCATACTTCTCTTTTTCATATCAATTTCTCCCCCATGAGCTTCATCTTGAGATTTCTTGAACATGTCATGAGTGAGAACTTCTCCCAATATTTGTGTGGGAGTTGCGGTCTTCACATTTGACCTTACAAGCAAGGTCACAATTGTATCATATCTTTCCGGAAGGCATCTAAGAAATTTGTGGTTGAAATCCGCATCCGGTACCTCAAATCCAAGTCCCTTGAGGTCATTCACAATGTCATTTAGCCGGTTGAACATCTCGGCTATACTCTCATCCTTCTTCATGGTAAATTCACTAAAATTTCCCTTAAGCAAATATAACTTGGCCTCTTTCACACTTGATGTGCCCTCATGAATTTCCATGAGCTTTTCCCATATGTCATGTGCATTTGTGAGACTCTTGACTCTATTAAATTCGGTCACACCAAGGGCACTAAAGAGCACATTAACCCCTTGATCATTTAGTATCTCATTTTCCTCTTCTAGGGGTGTCAAATTTTTTGAGTCCAAAATGATAAATCCATCATTTACCACTCTCCATAGCTTTCTACTCATGGCTTTGATATGAGCCAACATCCTAGTCTTCCAATAATCATAATTGTTCCCATCAAAGAACGGTGGCTTCCCAACATGAATTCCATTATCACTAGTCATTGTTCTACTCCAAGATGGTTAAATCCGCAATTAATGGAGTACTTAGCTCTGGTACCACTTGTAGGATCAAGAACACCGACTAGAGGGGGGGTGAATAGGCGGTTTAAAACTAAAATCAACAACACTAGAGAAATTTAATTAGTAACAAAAGAAAGTCCTATGTCATGCTACTACTATGTCTAGAAAGGTTTGCAACCTAGGGTGACAAAATACAATTCAAGCTCTAGTAAAGTAAATTTCTCAAAATAACAACAATTAAAGAGAGCTAGAGAAATAACCAAGCTTGACACACAAATTTATCCCGTGGTGTCGATGACTTGCCGGTCACCCCTAATCCATGTTGAGGTGGATTCCAAGAATCAACTGCTCCTCTATCAAGAACCTCTTGATCTTGAGCCGGCTAAAAACAAGGAACCACTCCACACCTCGATTTCACTAGAGTTGCTCTTCACCACTCCGGTGAGGTGAGCACAAAACCTCACACAACCGAAATCGGGGCTTCTCAACAATCTCCTTCAAGAAGCTCCACGAAATCACCTTCTCCAAGCCGTCTAGGGAGCGGCAACTCCCAAGAGTAACAAGCCAATAATCCTTGCTTGAAGATTCCCTAGTGCCACAAAGCTCAAACTCTTGATGCAATGCACTAGGAAGCACTCTCACTCTCAAAAATGCAAATCCTTAGCAAGTGTGTGAGAGAGAGGGATGTCTTAGCTCTAGAGGGTCAAGAATGCAGTCCAAATGGCCAAAAGAGAGACCCAAAGGCCGGGCATTGGGTATATATAGACATCCCAACAAAAACTAGCCGTTACAGTCTTTTCTGCGAGATCGCGGACCGTCCGGTTTCAAAAACCGGACCGTCCGCCGTTATAAACCAGAGAGTCAGAGAGCATTTAATGCGTGTCAGAACTAGCCGTTACAGCCCTTGCGGACCGTCCGCGCCCAACCTGCGGACCGTCCGCAGTGAAGTGTTCCACGACTCCAGAGACATGAGAGTCTCTGGAACAAACATGAAATTAGCCTGCGGACCGTCCGCCACCAAAGGGCGGACCGTCCGCCGTTCATCCTAGACGAACAGGCAGAAACAACAATGTTTCTGGATCAAGTTATCAGAGAGCCTGCGGACCGTCCGCGCAGTAGACGCGGACCGTCCGCGGGCCACACAATTTAGACAGACCAGAGAACATCCTTTCTGGAACGAAAAAGAGTTAGAGTGGCGGACCATCCGCCAGGGAGAGCCGGACCGTCCGCCAGCCACAAGAGATATCCACTAAGCTTTCTGAAGCGGTAGCGGACCGTCCGCGCCAAAAGGGCGGACCATCCGCGCTTGAGCAGTCAACACTCAAACAAGTTCTTTTTCAAAGACAAGGCAAAACGAAGTTAGCCCTCATGCATGCACTTAGATATTTTGAGCAAAATGGCACTAGAGACCTGTCAAGCACGAGTACATGACCCCTCTTGATAGTACGGCTATCTATCCAACAAATCCGGTCACTTATCATCCACTAAACACCTTGTGACCGGTAAAATTCAAAAGACCCTATTTTATACCTTCGCCTTGAGCCCAAACTTTTCTCATCGTCTCCAAAAATCCACACGTTCGCAAATAACTCTCATTCATCCGTGGATCAACCTATACTCATTTTCTCAAAAAGAATTGTTAATCCACAAACCGTTGTCATTAATTACCAAAACACGAATTAGGGGCCTAGATGCTTTCACTCCGCCGCCCTCTCCACCTGCTGCGACGCCACGTGGGCCGAGGTCCGGCCACACCGGGCCACCTCCTGTGCTTGACCTCACCGCCACCCCTAGCCCGCAGGGGAGGAGGTCCTGGACGCCATGCTGCTTGCAGACAAGCTGCTGCCGAACCCCCCTCTGCTGCTCCTCTGCTCCCGTGCGCGTGCTTCTGCTGCCCACACGTCCGCTCTCTGCTCCTCCGGTCTGCTGCTGGAACAGAGCAGCCCGCGCCCCTCTGCTCCCTGGTACTCCTCCTGGCGCGCGGCTCCTGCACGCCCGCACAGCTACTTCTCCTCCTCCTGCTGCCGGACCCGCGCGGGCCCAGCTTCCCACGCTCGCCACGGCCTTCCCGCGCCGCTCCTGTGCACGCCCGAGCCACGTGCGTCCTTGGCCCGCGCCATGCCCTGCCCGCACCGCCCGTGTGCCGCAGCCACTCCTCTTCCGCTCACGCGCCGCCACGCCGCGCCCTGCACGCTGTCGCCGGTCCCACGTGCCGCTCGGATCCACGCCGGGCCGCCGCACAGAGGGAGGGAGGCAGGGAGGAAGCCCCCCCCCCCAGGAAGAGGCGCCGCCGGTGGGGGAAAAGAAAGGACGCCAGAGAGAGGGAGAACAGAGAGGAAGGAGAAATAGGATTTCCCAAGGACTTGTGCGTAAATTTAGAAAATACAGGGACCTCTCGGTAAAGTAAAATTTCTCATTAATCTAAAACCCTAATGAAGAAATGCCCAAAACAAAAGTTGGAGAGTTTTTCAAACTCTACAACATTGCTTTAGGGCCCAAGTTCAAAAACTCAAAGCTTATCTCTTTACATGTTAAATTTTGAACAAAGGTTGGATTTGAATTACTTTTGTCCTAAAGAGTGTAATTCCATAATATTTAGGACTTAAATGCAAGCATTTATGACATGTCATGATGACGGGATAGACACGTCATAATGACTGGATAGACATGTCATAATGACTTGCACTTTTTTTTACACTTTAGCCCTGAGTAACTTTGAAAGTTACTTTTGTAATTCAACTACTTGCATAAAAGGACTTGTACTTTTGTAAAATTACATAAACACCCTTATTTTGAAATTACCTCCTATCCAAATACATTTTGCAAAAACAACCCTAGGTTTTTCTGTAATTATAAAAATACCCCTTTTACTTGAACTTTAAATTTTCAAAAGCTTCACATAAACACACACAAGCTTTACACTAACTAGCACATACTTCACACTAACAGATTATGTGCCTAGCTTACAGGTACTTGAACTGTCACAGCCCCGGCCCTGTTCCCCTCCCTGCTACCCTCTTCTGCGTGCGCCACGATCTTCCCGAGCCACCGCTGGCCGCCAGGCACCTCGTCACCGTTGCCAGCTCCTGCTTGCACCCGTAGCACCGCTCTTGGCCTTAACACGCACTCAACGACTACTCCGTGATCTTGTTTACTCGTTGCCGCACTTCTTTTCCACCGTATTTCCTCTTCCCCGAGATCACTCCCTCATCGGTCCTCTGCCGCCACCACTGCCCACCATCGTCAGCCGCCCCCATCGCCTCCGAGCCTCGATCCTGTGCTACCAGAGCCCCACCATGACCCACTGGTGCTCTCCAGCCCGTTCAATTTCATCCTCCCGCATCCGAGCCTCGTCTTCCATAGCTCTGGCCAGCACAAGTTCCGCCGTCTCCTGCTTGCCGTGGGCAGCTCACTCCAAGCCCATCCGCACCACGACAACCCCTCAGTCAGCTCTCCCTCGCCCCAGTGAAGCTCTACGACCCCTCCATTGGCTCCCTAGTGCAACACATCGACTCCCCGACGCTCGCCGGCGTTTACCTCCGCTGCCATCATCACTGCTCCCGCCGGTTGTCCCTAATCCGAAGCTTATGTTCCCAATTGACTGCACCAATACCTTTCCCACAACTCACTGGAGCTTATGCGCAGGTCCTTCACCGACGTCGGTCACCGGAGCATCACCGTCGTCGTTGACCCCTCCGCCGCCGCTTCGGGCTCCCGTCGAGGTCCCCCTTTCCGGTCACCTCTACCCTCAACACGTGGCCCAATCAAACTGCTGTGAGCCCCTGAAACTTTCCCTCCCCTCGGACCTCGCCGCCGGTGACCCTCCTCGCCGGAACACGGCCGTCTAACCCCTCTTCCCCTTCCTCCTCTGGCCAAGGACCTTGGGCTGGAAGATACAAAAGCCCGAGGGGCTGTCTGCAAAGCCCAAGACTCATAGGAATAGTGCCATAAGGACCCCCTTGTGTTATTTTTAGTGCAGACTTTGAAATTCTATAACAATTCAAGGGAAAATCATTAAAATGCAAACTAAAATTTGTTGGATTCCTTATTTTAAGATCTACAACTTTCCTTATGGGTTGACTTTCAGTTTCTGACTAGTTTGTACTCTAATTTAAATGTTAAGTTTAAGTAGTTGTAAGCTAAGAAAATGCATAATAAATAATAGAAAAATGGTAAAAATGTAAAACCAATTGTGTTAGTTTTGCTTTAACATATAGTACTTAAGAAAAATAATTAACCTACTGTTCGTATAATATTTTCATAATGTGTGAGCTTAATTATGAATAATACCTATTTAACCTTGTATATTTAATATCTATGAATTTAAATATCCAAAAATCATGAAATCATATTGAAATGTTAGATTTGAATAGTATAACCTATGCACAAAAATCTAGGATGAAGTCTTGCATATATATAGATCTAAATAATACTTATTAAGTTGGCTTTATTATTAATTATCCTTGTAAGCACAATTCCTATAGAAATAAAATCTTGATAAATTGACAATAACTTGAATATAACATTAATCTATAATTGATAAAAATTTCAACCCAATGTATAGTAGTTTATTTGGACATGTTGCCTAATGATGCTAATTAAGTTAATATACACCCGATAAATGACTGCCCAGTAGAGAAGTAAATGATATGTGTAATAAGTAAATTATATTTTCATTGGATTGCAACTTTATTGTGAAATAAAATAAAAGCATATGCATTCCTTAAATTATAACTTTGCATGTCATGTAGACTCAACCACTCTCGCCGACGGGGACTACGAACTAATCCCGGATCAAGACGTGGAAGTTTCTGAAGACCCCGAGAACACCGTCGGAAATCTAACTGAAGCTCCAAACCAAAGTTCAGAAAACTTTGACACTACTGCCCCCAACCCCACGTAAGAAGGCAAGCCCCGGACATAACCCCTACTTTATTTACACTGCAATCTATATTATTTATACCTATCTATGCATTACGTTCTTAGGGATTCTATGAGCAACCCTAGTTACATTTTCCTAGGAACCAGTGTATTGAATATTAGCACTTGAGTTCGAATAGCTGCTCTGCTAATAGGACCGGTAGAAGTCGGGTGATTTCCTGTCACTCGCGCGATATAGGAGTTGAAATGTTTACATTCCTATAATCACTATAAGGATGACGGACGGGATTTATGTGAGGTATCATGATTGAGGTGATACCCCGTCTGTGTTGGTGAATTTGATAAGGTCGCAGTGTGTGGTAGCGGTGGTTAAGCGTTTGAAAGTACTAGCCACATGCCGCGAAATATGGTAAGCGGTAAGCCTAGTAACCAATTGGCCCGAGGAGTGGACATACCTCCTACCACTCGTATTTGGTTTTTACTGTTACTCACATCGACGTGTAGGAATACGTGTTGCAGGGCAACCAGGAGTACGGTCGTGTAGTCGCTCTACAGACGTACGTCCTGCACATTGGATGTGCGTATGGTCCTGCAGTCGCTTGTGGTGGATCTGATCCACAAGTCGGAATGAAAGGCAAATAGTTGCTTCGGAACAATCTCTGGATGTTCCAAGCGTGTGAGTTAGGTTTACCCTTGCAAGGCTGAAATTCGATTCAGGAATCGTCCGTTTCTCGTGGAAATTGAGACTGCTTGATCCCTTTGCCACATAGAGTAATAAGAGCAACTTATGGTTATTAAAGATGATGTTTGGCTAAAGATGCTACCATGCTTGAATAGTTATAGGTGCTTATCTAGAATGATTAATCACCTAGAACTTGAAAACTAAAATTTGAAATTAAGGATTTACTCTTTGTTGCTTTTCGGCTGCAAATTTTACCCACAACCATTAAAGCCGTCATAAGTCTAGGTACATGGCTAAGTATACCATGAACGGGTAAGCCTTGCTGAGTATTAGCATACTCAGTCTTGCCTTGTGTTGTCGATCGAAACCCACCGGCGAGCAATGACAGGCAACACGAGGAGCCGGGAGGCTTCCGGGACGGCTGGTGGGCCCCGGTCCCTCGGTCAACGGCCCAGCGATCTGGCGCGCACCCTGGCTTGGAGTTGCTAGGCGTGCCACCTGATCCTGCACCCGATCAGGAAGGTGTGATTCGTGAGATTCCTGTAAGCACAGACACTTGCAAAGATTAGTCCGAGCCATGATCGGCTCATCGCTCCTCCCCGGTATCAGCTATAAAGAGCCGATTGCATCAATACCGGATCGGATCTTCGGGACAGATAACGTACATATATAATAATGAGATAAAACTTGCTCTACAGATATCAATATAATCCAATCTACGATAACTAAGCCCTCACTACACGATCGGAACATCCTACACGTGATTGAGCCTAGCGAATACGCAAAGCATCGAAATAAACAACCTAAACAGAGATCCTAAAAGCAGCTAAAGAGCCGATTCCTAAGGAAACCTCTACTCAGGCTAAGATCCAATACTAACATACTGCCGGAACTTTCAACCCGTTTGCAAGGCCTAACCATGCACATATTGAACTAAATCCCTAATAAATAGAAACTAGCCATAACAGATCGGATCTATCAACATAAACAAAGCAAGGCCCGGCCATTGCATCCATGATCAGACACAATGGTCGCGGAGCACGCAAGAATAATGAACAGAGCATGATCATGATACAAATAAAATAACATTACTCTATGCGCACTGTGATAACTAATGCTACTCGCCATCTACAAGGCTTCAGAACGAGCAACATATGAAACAAACAAGCAAGGGCAATACGCCCCTGGTCACGCAGAGCGTGACCGGGGCCGCATGGCACTTACCTGATGAAAAAAAAAACCTGTGACAGGGGAGGCGATGCGCCGTGAGTTGTTGATGAATGATCTCTCTTTCTTGTTTATTCATGGTACATATTTATAGTCCGTAGACTTGTTCCCTTTAACTAACCCTAACCAAACACAACACGAATCCTAACTGCCTAAATCTGAGTTTACACGGCCTTACTGGCCCCAAACACCCGTACAGGATCCGATCCGCAAGCTTACCGTAACTATCTCCTAGGCCCACCTTGCTCCTCGGCCCACTTTTGGCCCGTCCAAAATATGGCGATAACACATGCCCCCCTGGTTTCGGTAATGGTAATTCCGAAATCATTTATTTTGAAGTCTCCTCGACCCTTCGGCTTCCGATCCGTATATGCCTTTTCGACTTCCAACCGATATGACCGCCCTGTACTAGCCTCCTCGAGAATTGTCACGATGCCGATTCACCTTTCCTATTGATTTTCCTTTATAAACTTACCCACGGCAACTTCCCCAGTCATCTTCTTCTCACGGCCATTACCAATTACACTCCTCCTCTTCTTCTTTCACCATGGCTTCTTCTTCTTCTGCTTCTTCCACCATTTCTTATGAATCCGAATCCTCTCGAGAGCCAACCCCGGAATATGATCCAATCGCCGCTTACGAGGTCCGTGCCCCCCTGCATTGGGACGCAGAGGAGTGGGACTTCCGTTACCAGTTAGAGGATGATGAATCCCTGACTGATGGCGAGGATCTCACACTCTTCCTTGAAGCCGAACTAGAGGAAGACGAAGACGACGCATCTTGGGGAGAAGACCTTTCTTCCTCGGAGGAAAGAGCCGATTCCATCTCCTCTGAAGAAGATCCGATGGTAGGTACCTTCCTTTTTGGCAGGTCATCGAACGACACTTCCAACGGCAGTGAAGAAGTTGAAGACGATGACAGCTTCAGCAGCGGCGGTAGCGGAGACGGCGACGACGGCAGCAGCGATAGTAGTAGCAGTGACACTAGCCTTGCTCTGCCGTCCAAGCGCCGCAAGACCTCTGGCGTATACTGGTGGTAGACCGTAGTATCCCCACTAGGCCACCCTTGGGAGTATTTTGCTACTCTTTTGTATTTACTGCCTCGCTGTGAATAGAATCTGCTTTTGTATCAGCAACTCCTCTTATGCACGATAATCGGTTTAAGAGCCGATGGCAACGCATCGGCCTTAGAATATACTGATCCGGATCTGAAACAACCCTTCTATTTACTTTACCCTTCCGCCGGCCTTTCAGTCCAACGCAAATCTCTGAAGATTCTGGAATCCAGATCAACTCCGATCCCCTTTTGCTCACAAACCCTAGCCGCGAGATCCTCCCCAGTCCTTGAGACATACATCCGATTTGAGCCGCCAAACCTAGATCCGCCCTTCAGAGTCTCGATTTAGGATTCCCGATGGCGGAGTCTTCGCGCACCGCCGCCGCCGTCTTCGGTCTGAAGGTAAACTCCGACCCCCATTAATTTAGCACGGCATCTGCAAATTTTACTGCGCGGTTAAGTAACTCTTCCCTCGGCAATCTTGTTTTTCTTGGGGTTTTTCCAGGCTTCCGATATCTTCTTGCCGCACCCTTCTTCCCCCAATTCTTTTTGCCTCGGGCCTCGTTCCTAAGAGAAACCCATAGATCTGATCTCATGTGAAGCCAATCGAATCCCCTTTGTGAGTCAGGATATAGACCTAGAATCTTGGTCGGATAGCCTCCGCGCTTGGCCAAATCCCCCTGAAGGCTGGACAGTTTGGTATAACAGAGTAGCAAACGCCTACCAGCCCTTATGGGAATCCATCGGGATAGCTGATGCTCTGTCTCTATCCCTCTCCCCCCTTGAAAAAGATGAGAACCTTCTGAAGACCATCGGCTATTTCTGGTCTGACGCCTTGAATTGTTTTCTCTTCGGACACAGCCCGTTAGCACCAACATTACTAGATGTTGTGATGATCACCGGCTTAGACATATCATCAGCCTGCCCTTCCGCTTACAGCCTCTCTGTAGTCCCTTACAAACTGTCTTCCAAAATTGAATGCACTAACTGGAGCACATACCTGAGCCAACACCAGAAAAGCAAAGGCCCTGTATCAGAGAAGGAGCACACGGCCTTTCTAAACCTATGGCTCGAACATTTCCTCTTCTGTGGCCCTTCCCTCGCCCCAACCAAGAACTATCTTTCCTTGGCTTATGAGCTGGCCATGGGTAAATCTGTTGGCCTTGGCAGACTATTTCTTGGGGAAGTTTACAGATATCTCCACCTGATGACTTCTAGCCTTCTTTCTCAGAAGAAAATTAGAACTGGTGGCCCATGGTGGTTCATCCAGTTGTGGGCTCGTCTTTATTTCCAAAGTTCTGACCCTGATTTCCCTTCCTTAGTCGGCAACTCCTTCCCTGATCTGAGTGGGAGACAGATTAGGTGTACTAGTTTCGGGCAGGCCTTGTACAGTCTCCCTGGCGGGAAACTGAATTCTCAAGATGCTTCCCGTTGGTTCAAGGTTTTCTATAAAGGCCTTGACAATCCAAACTTTCTTCCTTATGCCGATTCTGAACTCTTCGAGAACCCGGCTACCTTCCGTTTGGCCGATATTGCCTATGATGCCGACACTAGGCACCTTTACTCCATTATGGTTCGGCCCTGCCTCCTCCCAATTGGCATGAGCACTTCTAATCGTATCCTCAAGCCTGGTTATGAGTTTTACCAGCCGGTTGTAGCGGCCCGGCAATTTGGTCTTGCGCAGGTGCCTCCCCACTTCCTTCTCCACTTGTTAACATCGAACAGGGTGGACCTCCCTGATGCCTTGACCACCCAAAGGTGCTACAGCATGTTTACAGACCTTCCCTTATCTGTTCCTGCCAATCTTTCCTTTACTTCTTCGGCTGTCGACTTTGAGGGATGGTGGTCGATGTGGAAAACTCACATTTTCCGAAGAGCTCTGGGCCCGATGCTGCAGCAGATCCATCATGAGTATGACATTCCCGCTGGAGAGGTACAGCCTTTTGATTGACGTTTCTTTTTTTTAACTTTTGCTAGACCCCTCCTGAATCCATTTTTTATTTCTGCAGCAAGAAGACGGCCCAGAGCCGGTGAACGATGATGGATCGCCCTTCTGTTTCCTGGCGGTTGCTCCTGTGGTCCTCTTCGGCAAGAATGCGCCTCCTCCTTCAAAAAGCGTGATGCAGATTCAGCCGAGCACCGTTAATTTGACCCCCAAGCGAAAATGACTTTCAGAAGCTGTTGCCCCCCGGGCTCGTGCTAAGACGAGGAAGATTCTTGTCAGAAAGGTCCGGAAGGAAGCTACGCCGTCTTCCCCTATTCCATCATCTCCAGTCACCAACCAGGTTTGGCCCCTCCTCCCGCTTTGCATTCGGACTTTTGTTCACGTCTCCTTTAACGATGCTCTCTTCTCTCGTAGCCTGCCGTTGTAGAAGTCTCCAGCGGGGAGGAGCCCCCATGCCAGAAGGGCTCATCTTCGGAGGTGCCAGAGGACGTGGATGCGCCCATCAGGGCCTTGATTACTCTCCGTGATCCTGGTGCAACGATCTTGGAGGATCCTTCCGCATCGGCCATTGTCCCAGCTGCTTCGCCAGGCCCGCAGGCGCCGGTCGTGACTTCATCCCCTGTTGGCCCCTGTTTGGAAGAACGCTCTACCGCCTCAGCCACTGCCGATTCCACTGCACGAGAGGCACGTCCCGCGGAGCCGACCGCCATCTCATCGGCTATTACTCTCGCAGAGCCGACTGTTGCCCCGTCGGCTATCGTCTCTTCTTCCGGAGGTGCGGTTCATACGGCCTCTGCCGCCATCGCTCATCCTTCGGAAAGGATGCACCCCCGGGAGCCGATCGTCCCTTCATTGGCCATCGCTACTTCCTCTTCAGGACAGGTATGGCTTTTTCTTCGTAATTACTTTGGTCTTCTCCCGCGATGCCTTGCTTACCCTCTTTTCCTCCAGAACCTGGATCTTTCAGAGCTCCTTGCGTTTGATCCTGCCACGATTGGGTCGACCATATTGGAAGCCGATGACTCTCCCTCGGGCTCGACCAGTACTGCCGATCAGCTCCTCCGCGTGAAGGATCTTCTATCGGGTCCGATCTCCGCCCTGATTCAGGATTCCAGTGCAGTTAAACGGATCCTTGACGAGGTTAGTTCCCAGCTCCCTGTGAGCCTCCAGGCCAAGCTCTTGCCAGCCGGGTACCTTTCTTCCTTCTAAGCGAGAGTGGCAGAAGCTCGCCGCAGGATCGAGACTCGGCGTTCCCAATCGCTCCTAAGGACCATCATCGTTGAGATGTGTCAGTCGATCAACAAGAAGAAGGCCACACTCGACGCAAAGGTCGACACATCTGCTTCTGCCCATCGGCTTCGCCTCTTGGAGAAAGAACTGGAAGATCTTGAAGCCAAAGTCCGGGCCACCAAGCGGCGCATCCAGGAGGAGAAGGATCTCATTGCGGGTTCCAAGCAGGAGGCAGAAGCTTTGACTGCCGAGCTGAAGGCGGACTTGGCCGAGCTGAGCAGCTTGAGCAAACAAGTGGTGCCGGGGGCGGACGAAGAGGATGAAGCGGCACTTGCTGAGGTTGTCCGTATCTGCCTTGATGCTATTGCTGCTATTGACGCTTTCCTTCGGTAGTCCTGTCTAAGATAAACTTTGTATCTTTATGTAGTGAACCTATTGTATTTTCATGTAGTGAACCTAGAGTCGATGGTGACACATCAGCTGTTTGATAATTTGTGATGCTTGATTGCCATAAGCAAAACTTCTAAAGTCGATGGCACCGCATCGGCTGTTCTAATCCTTTCTATTAACGTACGGGCCGATCAACGCTCATCGGCCCTTTTCCCGTTTCCTGTCTTGCCAACGCCAACGTTGTTGATTCAGCCTTTGCCCCCCTTCTTAGCTTGCTGGTTGCATCGGCTTCTTGCCCGATGGGTGCCATCGGCTTCACTGTTCGTTAGCCCACATACTTGGGAAATATTTCTTAAGGTGTTGGCCGTTGACTGCTACTGGAAATTTGACGCCGTCCAATTCTTCAAGCATGTATGCGTTCCCAGGTAGTACCTGATCAACCCTGTATGGCCCGTGCCAGTTTGGGGACCACTTGCCATATGCTGCGTCTTTGGCTCCCAACGGTAATACTGCTTCCCAAACCAAGTCTCCTACTTGAAATTCCTTTGGCTTAACCTTTTTATTATATGCGCGGGCTACTTTAGCCTTATTCTCCTTAATCTTCTCTAGTGACCATAGCCTGAGTTCCGTGAGATCCTCCACATTATCACTCATCAGAGTAGCATATTCTTCAGCGGATAGGTCATTCTGGAATTCTATGCGCCTGGACCCGGCTGTAACTTCCCACGGTAACACGGCTTCCTGCCCGTAGACCAAATGATAAGGGGAAGTTTTTGTCACCCCATGACAGGATATACGGTATGCCCATAATGCTTCTGACAAGACTTCGTGCTAGCGTCTGGGGTATTCATCGATCTTCCTCTTAATCAACTTGATAAGGCTCTGATTGGATTCTTCAGCTTGCCCATTCGCCTGGGCATAATAAGGAGACGATCTGATCAACTTGATACCCATATCGGCGGTAAACTTCTTGAATTCTTCTGAAATAAAAACCGAGCCACCATCTGTCGTTATAGTCTGCGGGATCCCAAATCTGTGAATGACATGTTCTTTGACAAACTGAATCACATCTTTGGATGCTACTGATTTCATCGGGATCGCCTCTACCCACTTGGTGAAATAATCTGTAATAGCTAAAATGAACTGATGACCCTTGCTAGACGGAGGATTGATTTTGCCGATCATATCCATGCCCCAGCCTCTGAACGGCCATGGTTTAATAATGGGGTTCATTACAGACGCTGGTACCATCTGGATTTTTCCGAACCTCTGGCATGCTTGACATCCTTTATAATACATAAAACAATCTTCAAGCATAGTGGGCCAGTAGTATCCTGACCGCCTGATTAGCCACTTCATCTTGTGAGCTGACTGATGGGTCCCGCACGTTCCTTCGTGCACTTCATACAGGAGCCGATTGGACTCGGTTGGCCCTAGACATTTGAGCAACAACCCTTCCAAGGTCCTGTAAAACATATCATCTCCTATCAGGACGTACCTCATGGCTTTATATCGTATCTTCCTGGGTGCCCCCCGAGCCGAATCCTTCAAATAGTTGAAGATATCGGCTCTCCAATCTCCCTGGTCCAGGAAGTACACCTGATGTCTTGACCCATCGGCTTTGTATCCTGAAGCCAGCTGCGCGAGATCATTGGCCTCTGCATTCCGAGCTCTAGGTATCCAATAAAAATTAATATACCTGAACTGGGCCATCAGTTCCTGGCATTGCACCCACAACGGAAATAATAGCTCACTTTCGCACCTGTAGTCCTCTGTGAGTTGGGAGATTACCAATTTTGAGTCTCCGAAGACCTCCACAGCTTCCGCTCCGGCCTCCAGAAGCAATTCCATGCCTTTACGCACCGCCTCATACTCTTCAAGGTTATTAGTACAAGTAGCGGGTAACCTGATCGAGAAAGAGTACATTGCCCCCCGAGGCGATACCAGCAAGATGCCGATTCCACATCCATCTCCACAGATAGATCCGTCGAAGTACATAGCCTAGGCTCGCACGGAAAGCGCTGCTATATTGGTATTAACCCTCTCAGCAATGAGATCTGCCAATGCTTGCCCTTTAACTGCCTTCACGGGTTGATATCGGATGTCGAACTCGGATAACGCAAACATCCATTTTCCCAATCGGCCTTTCAACACAGGAGCCGATAGCATATACTTTATAACATCCGATTTACAGATGATGATTACCTCAGCCGATAGCAGGATATGGCGAAGCTTGGTGCACGTGAAAAATAAACAGAGGCAAAGTTTTTCCATGTCAGAGTACCTTGTTTCGGCGTCCAACATCCTTTTGCTGAGATAAAACACCACCCTCTCCTTGCCATCGTATAATTGCACTACCACCGAAGCAATGGAGGTATCACCGACCGATAGGTATATGTAAAATGGCCTGTCTTGCTGTGGCGGCATCAACACAGGTGGCCTCGACAAATATTCTTTGATCTCTTCGAACGCCCGTTGTTGTTCTGCCCCCCAGCGGAACTCTTCATTGGTTTTGATTTTCACTAATTCCATAAAGGGTTCGATCCGCCCAGACAGGTTAGAAATAAAAATCCTAATGAAGTTAATCTTGCCAATAAGTTGCTGGAGTTCCCTCTTGGTAGTGGGTGGCACCATAGTACGCACGGCTTCCTGACTTTTCAGGCCAATCTCTATCCCTCTTTCATGAACCAGGAAACCCAGGAACTGTCCAGCTGTTACACCAAAGGTGCATTTTTTCGGATTCATCCTGAGCCCGAACTTTCTAGTTCGTTCCAGGACTTGCCGTAGATCATCCAGGTGCCCTTCGACCGATGCTGACTTTACCACGACATCTTCGATGTAGATTTCTACCAGATTGCTGATTAGGTCATGGAAGATGTGGTTCATGGCACGCTGATACGTTGCACCGGCATTTTTCAATCCGAAAGTCATAACCACGTACTCGAACAGTCCCACCGCTCCGGGTACTCTGAACGCCGTTTTGTGTATATCTTCGGGGGCCATGAAAATCTGATTGTACCCAGCATTACCATCCATGAAACTTAAAATCTTGTGGCCTGCAGCCGCATTGATTAATATTTCTGCAACAGGCATTGGATATTCATCCTTCGGAGTGGCCCTATTAAGATCTCTAAAATCCACGCAGACCCGCCACCGGCCATCTTTCTTTTGTACGGGTACGACACTTGAAATCCATTCGGCATATCTGCAAGCCCTGATAAACCCGGCTTCTATCATTTTCTCTATTTCCTTTTTTACTTCGACCAATACATCAGCTTTCATCTGACGTATCCGCTGTTGGAATGGTCGGAATCCACTCTTGAGAGGGAGCCGATGCTCCACTATGCTTCTATCGAGCCCAGGCATCTCTGTATAATCCCAGGCAAAGCAATCGGCATATTCCTTCAATAGAGTTATCATCGGCTCTCGCAAAGACGGATGCAATTTCTTACTAATGAACGTTGGCCGCGGCTTATCCCCAGGACCAATATCTATTTCCTCAAGTTCATCAGCCGATGTGAAACCGTATCCTAACTTCCCGTCCTCCGTTAGATCAATGCTGCAGACAGGAAAAGAAGATAACAAAACGATTTCCAGCCGATCGTTAGTATCGGCCGATCCACATACTTCATTACTTTCCAAGTTTTTATGAAAAGAATCAGGCCGGCTATCAGCGCTGGTCATCCCATAACAACTATGTAAAACACCTGTTATCAAAAATTCATTTTTTTGGGGCCGATTGCGCGAATCGGCCTCAATAGGTACATTATTATGACTTTCTTCACGCAACTTTTCTATTCTGTAAGGCCAGTGGATAAGACCAGCCTTACTCCGTTTTTTGTAGCCTCGATGCAATCACACCCTTCCAAACTCATCCCCGAAATTGGCTCTTGATCCTCTACATCCCAAATGCTCATGGCAGCATGCGAAATTTCGATCGAATCGTCTGCCTGGACCACTTCCACCTCATCTCCATCCCACTGGATTAAACATTGATGCATCGTGGAGGGAATGCAACAATTGGTGTGAATCCAGTCTCTGCCAAGTAAAACATTATAGGTGCTTTTACTGTTGACGACGAAGAACGACGTCGGGATAGTCTTGTTTCCAATGGTGAGATCCACACTGAGGACACCCTGAGCTTCTGAAGTCTGCCCGTTAAAGTCACTTAACGTGACATTAGTCTTGATCAAGTCTCCGGTGGATCGCCCCAATCGGCGCAGAATTGAATATGGCATGATGTTGACTGCCGCTCCCGTATCCACCAGCATTTTATTAACGGGCTGACCATTGATATACCCTTTAAGATACAATGCCTTCAAGTGCTTGTAATTCTTGGCTTGCGGCTTCTCGAATATCATCGGCCGTGGTCCCAAATCAAGCTGGGCTACCGATGGCTCTTCATAGGTCCGAGCATGGAATTCTGCAGGAAGCACGAAAACCATGTGTATCAGCCGATACCTTCTTATCGGCTTTTGTTGACTTGGGCCGCCATTCTTTCCTTGAAGCGCGCGGCTTCTTTTCCTGCTCATAATGAACTTGTTTTGCCAGATCCGGTCGCGCTTTCTTCAATGTCTCGATGTATCTGGCCTCAGCTTCCTCCAAACTTCGTAGCCTCTGAACCCTACGCTTTTGTGAACGGTTTAGTCCATCCGGGCACCAACGTGGGCGATGATACCTATCCTCCTCTTCATCTTCCCTTCGTGGTGATCGAACCCACTCTTGCTGAGTTGGCACAGGTCCTAACCACCCGAAAACCGATTCCCTTGCCTCTGTCTTCATAGATCCACATTCTGGGCAGTCCCTGACAGTAGGCAGTCGGTTCATACCGGAATCCCAACAATACCTGAAGAATGGGCAGTGCCAATGATCACGAGTATCTTCATGCTTCCTCAAACGCTTCCCGGTGCGATGCTCATATTCCTCATCTTCAGATTCCCGCCGGAGGCGCTGCTGGTACTGATACTCATATTTCCTGAGAAGGTCAGAAGAAGTTGGACGTTGATTCCTTACATACCTTACTTGCTCTTCTGTAATATATTCTTTTTTCTCCTTTTGGGGCTGATTGCTGGGATCAGCCTCTTTATTATTGGCCTGGTGCCGCGATGCCATCCCTGCCATGTTAATGCCGAGCGCGAAGTTCAACTGTCGCCTTGCAGACCGGTCATGATGTTCCACCATGTTTACACCAGGAAAAGGCTGAGTGTCTATCTTCATGGCGGTCTGGCCCAGGATCAATCGGCCCTGTTCAATAGCCGATTGGATTTGCCGACGGAGCTCCTTGCAATCACTTGTGCCGTGAGTAAAGGAGTCATGCCATTTACAATACGATCTTCCTTTTAACTCCTGTGCCATGGGAAGTTTATGTCCCTCTGGAAACTTCAACTGCTTTTCTTTCAGTAATAAGTCGAAAATTTGTTCGACCTTACTCACATCAAAGTTGAACCCTTTTGCAGGACCAGTTTGCTTCAGCCATTTACAAGGCACAGGATTTGCGCCACGAGCCCACTCAGCAACCGATACCTCTAATTGCTCTTCTGAGTTATCGGCTTCTTCCGTGTCGGCTACCACTACTTGACGCTTAAACTTATCTTGGTATAACTCGGGATGACGCTGCTCATATGTTGACAGTTTCTGGACCAGTTGAAAAGCCAGATCTCTGATCGGCTTTAATAATCCTACTGATGCTAATTCGACAGCTTCTTTTTCTGAAATCCGTGTTGAATAGCACCTGTTCTTCATTTCTCTGAAGCGTCGAATAAACTCTGCTACGGTCTCTCCACGCTTCTGTCGGAGCTGCGTGTAACACCCTAAGGTAAATTTTCCCTAATTTTAATGAATTTATTTGGGCTTAAATAAATTTTCCATGCTTTTCTTTAATTTTCGTGGCATTTAAAGCAATTTATAACGCAAGGAAATAAAATTTATTATAAGATCAACTTGGTTGTGCATTCATGCTGGTGCATTATTTTTGTTTGTGTTGAGGGGGTAGGTTTGAATTCAAATTGCATTTGAATTCAATTAGAATTGTTTGAATTAAGGAGTTAGAAAAGCAAAAGAAGAAAAGGAGAAGGGATGAAAGAAGGCAGCCCAACCCAGCCCGGCCCATCTCTTCCCCCTCTCTCCTCTTTCCCCTCTCTCCCGCATGGGCCAGCACCCCCTCTTTTCTCTCTTTCCCCGCGTGGGCCACGACCCCGGCCCGTTTCCCCCTCAGCCCGCGCTCCCTGCTCTCTCCCTCTCGCTGCCACTCCGGGCCCACACGTCGGCGCCTTCCTTTCCCCTTCCTCCCAGCGCCCGAGTTCCCCCTCCTCTGTTTTTTCCCCTCGCCGCTCCGGTCGTCTGGCCGCTGGATGTGGCCGCGTCACAGCATCCCGGGCCCTTCCCCCCTGCGCGGTGCTTGGCCAAGCTGCACGCGGGCCCAGCCCCCCCCGTCCGGAGCCTTCTGGGAGCCGGCCGCGCTCGGATTAGATCGGGCCGTGGCAACCCCGTGAGGAGCGGAGTCCGTTGATCGCAGGAACGCACGCCGAGGACTGCCCCCCCCCTTCTTAGCCGCGGTCTCTCTCTTGCGTCCCTCCTCAGCCGCAACCACCTTCCCCACCTCCCCTCTGTGCCCTAGCGCCGCCGTGCCACCCGCTCGGGTTTGCGCCGCCGCCAACCGAGCTCCTGCGCCACGCGAGACGACGCCGGCGCCGCTAACCCTCGGCCATTACCACCGTCGCAGCACCCCGGTGGGGTAAGAAACTTTTCCCGCCTCTCTTTCTCCTCGGTTTCGTCTCCCCGCGACCGCGCACGCTCGCCGGCGCTCCCAAGACACGGGCTGCCGCCGCCCCGCCGCTACGGCCACCTTGGTCCTCCCCGCACACCCCTGGACCTTTTCCTCGTGCCCCCCTCTCTCTCCCCGTGCTGGCCGTGCCCCGAACCAGGGCCGCAAACGCCCAAGCGCACGTCCTCCGGCGAACCCCCGCCGCATCCACCACACCCAGCGCCTCCCCGCCACCGGAGCTGGCCGGAGCCCGATTGGCCGTCCGATCCAAACCAACGGTCTGGATTAGATCCAGACCGGTACGCGATCCCGGCCGCCCGATTTAAATCTTGTGGCCCTCGTGAGTGCTAACCCTAGATCCTCCATCACCCTCCGATCGGGATCCAAGCGTCCAGATCCACGCGTACCCCTTCGCTTTAAGAATCTAATCCCAGCCGCACAGATCAGATCCAAGGGCCCAGAACAGATCATACCGCTTCAGCCGCCCCCTTTTGCTAAAGAGTCCCTGCCTTTTTGGGGAATCAACCCGCCGTCCACCCGTGAGTCAAAAATAATCGCAGATAGGTCCTTTTCCTTCCGTTTGACCCCCTGAGCTTTCTGGAATTTGAACCCGCAGTCCATGTGTGGCGTTTTCACGCGCTAGCCCCTGTGTCTAGCCTTAAATTAGGTTTTAGTCCTCGGTTTTTGTGCAGAAGCCCCTGGAAGTTAGGTTTTTCTTACAAATAGGTCCCTGGATCCTGTTTTAAGCGCAGTTTTCGCGTTTTAGCTCCGTTTTAAGTGTTCTTTATATGCACGCGATCGTTGTAACGCGTAGAATAGTTTTAGACTAGTTTTGTGTGCTGTTTCTATGTAATGTTGTACTGTTTTCTTATAGTTTGTTCTTGTTATGCATGTGTGTATGTGTGGGCTATGTTTGATGATCGTGAGTAGACGCGGAGCCTTTGGAGCAGTACCAGGAGCAGCCATCTTCCGAGCAGTTCGAGCAGCAGCCGGGAGAGTACGAGGAAGGCAAGTATAACATGAACCTCCTATCACTTTTAAATACAATTTCATACTGCATTTTAATTTTGTATACCTATAAGGACTTTCTAGCCACCTTTATACCCTTATATATATCCTTTGGGTTGCATCTTTGGTTAGTTGTGCTAGGTTGCTGCGCTATAACAAATCTTGGTCCTTTTTAATTAATTTGATTAATGGTCTTATGCAACTTAATTCTGGAGCCGACCCTCTGTGCTGTGTGCTTGAGTGGTTTGTGCGTCCTTAAAAGATGTTTTTGCTAGAAACATGGTTTAGGGGGCCAGCACGGTGCTTAGTGCTTGGTTGGCCACTCTCCATAAGGACCGGTTCATAGAGCGACAACCTGGGACAACCGCGCAACCACAAGACTGGAATGGGACGGTCTTGACTTACTAATTAGGTCATTTTGGTTCGGGAGTAACTTACCTGCGAGGGCAAGAGGGGTGGTAAGCTTCAATGGTCCCTGCTCCTCCGGCTTGGTCTGTGCTGTGTGTCTTGTACCCCCGGAGGTGGGCCCCATCGTCGCTGATCCAGAATCCTTAGCGGTTACACCTTACCAACGTGATCCTTTGTAACGGTCTCGTAGTGTGCTTGCTAGCCATCTCACCTAAGGAAGTGTGATGAACAACTAGCGTAGCCCACGACTTGTGGGTAAAGTTGTGCAACCTCTCGAGAGTGTAAAACTGATATATCAGCTGTGCTCACAGTCATGAGCGGCCCAGATCCTCCGTCTGATTAGTGGGGTTATCAACCTTTGACGAGGGCGATTCCCCGGGTGGTTTTGGTTTGGTTGGTTCTCAGTAGTTCTTAATTAATATTGATTAATTCTTATGTAATTTGGGTTATGGTAATTTATCCACTTGTAGTAATTAGCTTAAATAAAATTTGCCAAGACTAAAAGCTAATGCAATTGAGTCAGCTAACCCTAGAGCCTCATGCTCGTGTTATACTTGTTGAGTACGAGTTTGTACTCACACTTGCCTCCCTACTCTTCTGTTCTATTTTGGATATCTTCGACTGCTGCTCAGTGCCCGGCAACGTGGAGGACTACGTCAGCGGCTTCGACGACTTCTAGGCGTTTGTCTCCCAGTCGACGTCCCTGTGGCGCCCAGCCCTTCATGTATCTCTTTTACGCTTCCGCAACTCTTGAACCGATTCTTGATTCGGTTGTAATAAAATAATTCATTTATTGATTCATTTACGATTTATATTAATGACATGTGTTGTGATATCTTGATGATCTGTTGTATATATGCGTGACTTGATCCTGGCGCATATATGATTGCTCGATTTATGTTCTTATAAATCGGGTGTGACAGATTGGTATCAGAGCCGTGTCGACTGTAGGACGAAGCCTAGATAGAATTAGTCAAGTTTAGGACTTCTTTTCTCTTGCTTGACTCCGCAAATCCTCAACCATCATGATTCTGCTTCTATTCCTTGAGTCTTAAGCTCTCGATTTGCTGTTTTTCCCGCCTTTTCTGAGAAGTAGCTTGAGTTTTCCGTAGACGTTGGCCTGAGTCGCCTAATCTTGCAAGTTATAGGTTTAGATTGTCCCGATGAAAATACGCTAGAACGAGTGTGCTAGTCGAGTAGTGTGGAAAACTCGACTAAGTTGTGAATATTGAATGTTTGTTATTGTGCAAATGTTTGATTTGGATTTTTGGTTGATTGCATAGGCTAGTAGTTAAACTTGTTCATGCAAATCGACCTAACCCAACTTGAACTAAATAATAAAAAAATTGAGTTAGAACGTTGGGGGGGTAAAACCCATATTCCTTTCTTTCTGTCATATCCTTCCGAAGTTTCATTTCCGCAGCTGCACAATATTTCGTTCTCATAAATTTAGTTTGTTGCAATCAGATGGTGAACACCAGGCGCACCGGTTCCGGTTCTGACCAGCAGGAGCAGAACAACCAGGGTACTGGTCAGCCGCTGCCGATGCCGCCACCACTGACCCCGGAGCAGTTCTTCCAGCTCCAGATGCAGATGATGGCGACCCTGAACAACACCGTTCAGGCTCTGCAGCAGATCCACGCTCAGCCACCGCCTCCACCGCCGCCTCAGCCCCGTGACAGGCGTGCGGACTTTCTGAGAGGTCATCCTCCGACCTTCTCACACGCCACGGACCCACTCCAGGCGGACGACTGGCTTCGTTCGGTGGAGCGCCAGTTGGTTGTTGCGCAGTGCGACGACCGGGAGCGAGTCCTTTACGCAGCAGGGCAGCTGCGAGGCTCCGCTCTTGACTGGTGGGAGTCCTACCCAGCTCGGGATCGTGAGGCTCTCACGTGGGACCAGTTCCGTGAGCGTTTCCGGAACCATCACATTCCTGAGGGCATAATGAAGATGAAGCAGAAGGAGTTCCGTGCTCTTAAGCAGGTAAAATTTAACGGAATTCCCTACCGTTCCTTTTGAGCTTGATCCATCCTTGATTTCTGTTGTAAACCTGACCAATTGAGCGATTTCTACCCTTGTTATCTGTGTTCGTTATTTCAGGGATCTATGACGGTGACGGAGTATCGTGACCGTTTCCTTCAGCTTGCCCGCTACGCCCCTGCTGACGTCGCTCGTGATAGCGACAAGCAGGAGTACTTCAAGGAGGGGCTGGATGATCACATCCAGTATGCGCTGCTGAACCACCGCTTCGACAACTTCAACCAGCTGGTTGATGCGGCCCTCAACACCGAGCGCAAGCGCCGGGAGATTGAGGACAAGAAGAGGAAGATGGCTCCATCCTCTTCGGGCAGCAACACCCGTCCCCGCTACCAGTACCCTCCACAGCAGCAGCAGCAGAGGCCGCCCCAGCAGTACCAGCAGCGGCAGCAGTTCCCGCCTCGTCCTCAGCAGCAGCAGCAGGCGGGACAGGGTCAGAGGCTTCCGGCGCCTCCGGCTCCACCAGCTCAGAAGCAGGGAGTGCCTACTCCTCCTGCTGGGCAGCAGGCCGCTGCATTTCCTCGAGTGTGCTTCCACTGCGGCGAGCCAGGGCACTACGCCAACGTCTGCCCTCGGAAGGCGCAGGCAGGACAGCAGGGGCGTGCAGCACCGCCCAAGGCCCCAGCTCAGGGCAGGGTGAACCACGTGACGGCTGAGTCAGCGGCCGAGGCTCCCAACGTGGTTATTGGTACGTTCATGGTTAATGCCCATCCTGCTACAGTGCTTTTTGATACTGGTGCTACACATTCCTTCATCACCCAGTCTTTTGTTGAGCATCATGGTATTCCTACTAGCACATTAAAGAGGTGCATGCTAGTATCTTCACCGGGAGGACAGTTGAGGTCTCATGTTTTCTGTCCCAGAGTCAGTGTGGCCATAAGGGGGGTAGATTTCAGTGCGAATCTGATGGTGCTCGACTCCAAGGGCATTGATGTGATCCTTGGGATGGAGACTCTTGCTAAATGGGGAGTCCGGATAGATTGTGCTCAGAGGACGGTTCTTCTGTCAGCACCGGATGGTCAGGAGGTTACAGTTGGAGCTACGGAGCCTTCTGGATTTCTTCATCAGATGGAGGCTAGACCCACGGATGGTATTCGTGTGGTGTCGGAATTCCCGGATGTCTTTCCGGATGATTTGCCAGGTATGCCGCCTGATCGCGACATTGAGTTTTCTATTGATCTCTTGCCTGGCACAGCTCCTATTGCTAAGAGGCCCTATCGTATGGCTCCTGTCGAGCATGAGGAGGTTAAAAAGACTGTCGACGAGTTGCTAGCTAAGGGTTATATACGTCGCAGCTTCTCCCCTTGGGCTTTTCCTGTGTTGCTTGTAGAAAAGAAGGATGGTGCGAAGAGGATGTGCGTCGATTATCGGGATCTGAATGCAGTCACTATCAAGAACAAGCATCCATTGCCCCGTATTGAGGATCTTTTCGATCAGCTTCAGGGTGCTTGTGTATTCTCGAAGATCGATCTTCGTTCGGGTTATCATCAGCTGAAGATTCGTCCTGAGGATATTCAGAAGACGGCATTCACCTGCAAGTATGGGTTATACGAGTATACGGTCATGTCCTTCGGCTTGACTAATGCTCCGGCTTTCTTCATGCATCTGATGAACAAGGTTTTCATGGATTATCTGGACACCTTCGTGGTGATATTTATTGATGATATCCTGATATATTCCAAGTCAAAAGCGGAGCATGAGAAGCATCTGAGGCTCGTGTTGCAGAGGCTCAGAGAGCACAAGCTGTATGCCAAGCTCAGCAAGTGCGAGTTCTGGATTGACGAGGTTCCATTCCTCGGTCATGTTATCTCCAAGGGAGGTATTGCGGTGGACCCCGGAAAGGTGAAGGATGTGCTTGACTGGGTTGTACCGCAGACGGTGAAGGAAGTCCGCTCTTTTCTGGGTTTAGCAGGTTATTATCGGAGATTCATCGAGAATTTCTCCAAGATTGCGAAGCCTTTGACTTCCTTGCTGGAGAAGGATGTGGGTTTTTCTTGGACTGATGAGCGTCAGAAGGCCTTCGAGGAGCTGAAGAAGAGGTTGACTACGGCGCCAGTCCTTACTCTGCCAGACCAGAACAAGAGGTTCACAGTGTATTGTGATGCTTCGAGGGATGGTCTTGGTTGCGTTCTGATGCAGGAAGGTAGAGTGATAGCTTATGCTTCGCGGCAGTTGCGCCGGCACGAGCTGAATTATCCCACTCATGATCTGGAGTTAGCCGCGGTTGTGCATGCTCTGAAGATATGGAGGCATTACTTGTTTGGGCAGAGGTGTGATATTTACACCGATCACAAGAGCCTCAAGTATATTTTCACGCAGAGTGAGCTGAATATGCGGCAGAGAAGATGGCTAGAGTTGGTCAAGGATTACGACCTGGAGATCCACTATCATCCGGGCAAGGCCAATGTTGTAGCGGATGCTCTGAACAGGAAGAGCTATGTTAACATGGCCGTGGCTTTTCAAATGCCTCAGGAGTTATGCGAGGAGTTTGAGCAGTTGAGCCTGGGTTTCTTGCATCATACCTTGGGTACGTCGTTCGAGGCGGAACCCACTCTAGAGGCTGAGATCAGGCAGCATCAGAAGGAGGATCAGAAGCTGCAGGAGATTCGGGAGTTGCTCAAGATTGGCAAGGCTCCTCATTTCAGAGAGGATGATCAGGGTACCTTGTGGTACAAGGGCCGTATATGTGTGCCAGATGTGCATGACCTCAGGAAGCTGATTCTGAGTGAGGCTCATGATACAGCATATTCTATCCATCCAGGCAGCACGAAGATGTATTATGACCTGAAGGAACGATTCTGGTGGTCTGGAATGAAGCGTTCCGTTGCGGAGTACGTGGCTATTTGCGACACTTGTCAGCGTGTCAAGGCAGAGCATCAGAGGCCAGCAGGGTTATTGCAGCCGTTGAAGATTCCAGAGTGGAAATGGGAGGAAATCACTATGGACTTCATCGTTGGCTTGCCTCGTACTCAGAAAGGGTACAACTCCATATGGGTAGTAGTGGATCGGTTGACGAAGGTTGCTCATTTTATTCCGGTGAACACTACTTACTCCGGTGCTAGACTCGCAGAGTTGTACATCTCCCGGATTGTCTGTCTGCATGGCGTTCCGAAGAAGATTATATCTGACCGAGGATCTCAGTTCACTTCACGGTTCTGGGAGCAGTTGCACGATTCGTTGGATACGAAGCTGCGTTTCAGTACTGCTTATCATCCTCAGACAGATGGACAGACAGAGAGAACCAACCAAGTGTTGGAGGATATGCTTCGAGCCTGCGCTATTCAGTATGGTACCAGCTGGGATAAATGCCTGCCGTATGCAGAGTTTTCTTATAACAACAGCTATCAGGCCAGTCTGAAGAAGTCCCCGTTTGAGGCCCTGTATGGTCGGAAATGCAGGACTCCGTTGTATTGGGATCAGATTGGTGAGAAGCAGGTATTTGGTCCAGATATTGTTGAAGAGGCAGAACAGTTGGTACAGCAGGTGCGAGAGAATCTGAGGGTCGCTCAGACTCGTCAGAAGAGCTACGCGGATGTGCGTCGCCGAGATTTGACCTTCGCAGTGGGTGATCATGTATATCTGAAGGTCTCGCCGATGAGAGGAATCCGCAGGTTTAATGTACGAGGGAAGCTAGCTCCTCGATACATTGGTCCGTTCAAGGTGTTGGAACGGAAAGGTGAGGTGGCATATCGTCTGGAGTTGCCACTCAATCTCTCAGGAGTGCACGATGTGTTTCACGTATCGCAGCTGAAGAAATGCTTGAGAGTGCCAGAAGAGCAAGCACCGATAGAAGGGTTGGATGTGCAGGAGGATCTGACCTATGTTGAGCATCCTGTGAAGATTCTGGAGATATCTGAGAGGGTTACTAGGAACAAGAAGATCAAGATGTGCCGTGTTCAGTGGAGTCATCACACGGAGGAGGAGGCTACTTGGGAGCGAGAAGACGAGCTGAGGAAGACATATCCCGATCTCTTTGCTAGCTAGCCTATCCGAATCTCGGGACGAGATTCCTGTAAGGGGGGTAGGTTTGTAACACCCTAAGGTAAATTTTCCCTAATTTTAATGAATTTATTTGGGCTTAAATAAATTTTCCATGCTTTTCTTTAATTTTCGTGGCATTTAAAGCAATTTATAACGCAAGGAAATAAAATTTATTATAAGATCAACTTGGTTGTGCATTCATGCTGGTGCATTATTTTTGTTTGTGTTGAGGGGGTAGGTTTGAATTCAAATTGCATTTGAATTCAATTAGAATTGTTTGAATTAAGGAGTTAGAAAAGCAAAAGAAGAAAAGGAGAAGGGATGAAAGAAGGCAGCCCAACCCAGCCCGGCCCATCTCTTCCCCCTCTCTCCTCTTTCCCCTCTCTCCCGCATGGGCCAGCACCCCCTCTTTTCTCTCTTTCCCCGCGTGGGCCACGACCCCGGCCCGTTTCCCCCTCAGCCCGCGCTCCCTGCTCTCTCCCTCTCGCTGCCACTCCGGGCCCACACGTCGGCGCCTTCCTTTCCCCTTCCTCCCAGCGCCCGAGTTCCCCCTCCTCTGTTTTTTCCCCTCGCCGCTCCGGTCGTCTGGCCGCTGGATGTGGCCGCGTCACAGCATCCCGGGCCCTTCCCCCCTGCGCGGTGCTTGGCCAAGCTGCACGCGGGCCCAGCCCCCCCCGTCCGGAGCCTTCTGGGAGCCGGCCGCGCTCGGATTAGATCGGGCCGTGGCAACCCCGTGAGGAGCGGAGTCCGTTGATCGCAGGAACGCACGCCGAGGACTGCCCCCCCCCTTCTTAGCCGCGGTCTCTCTCTTGCGTCCCTCCTCAGCCGCAACCACCTTCCCCACCTCCCCTCTGTGCCCTAGCGCCGCCGTGCCACCCGCTCGGGTTTGCGCCGCCGCCAACCGAGCTCCTGCGCCACGCGAGACGACGCCGGCGCCGCTAACCCTCGGCCATTACCACCGTCGCAGCACCCCGGTGGGGTAAGAAACTTTTCCCGCCTCTCTTTCTCCTCGGTTTCGTCTCCCCGCGACCGCGCACGCTCGCCGGCGCTCCCAAGACACGGGCTGCCGCCGCCCCGCCGCTACGGCCACCTTGGTCCTCCCCGCACACCCCTGGACCTTTTCCTCGTGCCCCCCTCTCTCTCCCCGTGCTGGCCGTGCCCCGAACCAGGGCCGCAAACGCCCAAGCGCACGTCCTCCGGCGAACCCCCGCCGCATCCACCACACCCAGCGCCTCCCCGCCACCGGAGCTGGCCGGAGCCCGATTGGCCGTCCGATCCAAACCAACGGTCTGGATTAGATCCAGACCGGTACGCGATCCCGGCCGCCCGATTTAAATCTTGTGGCCCTCGTGAGTGCTAACCCTAGATCCTCCATCACCCTCCGATCGGGATCCAAGCGTCCAGATCCACGCGTACCCCTTCGCTTTAAGAATCTAATCCCAGCCGCACAGATCAGATCCAAGGGCCCAGAACAGATCATACCGCTTCAGCCGCCCCCTTTTGCTAAAGAGTCCCTGCCTTTTTGGGGAATCAACCCGCCGTCCACCCGTGAGTCAAAAATAATCGCAGATAGGTCCTTTTCCTTCCGTTTGACCCCCTGAGCTTTCTGGAATTTGAACCCGCAGTCCATGTGTGGCGTTTTCACGCGCTAGCCCCTGTGTCTAGCCTTAAATTAGGTTTTAGTCCTCGGTTTTTGTGCAGAAGCCCCTGGAAGTTAGGTTTTTCTTACAAATAGGTCCCTGGATCCTGTTTTAAGCGCAGTTTTCGCGTTTTAGCTCCGTTTTAAGTGTTCTTTATATGCACGCGATCGTTGTAACGCGTAGAATAGTTTTAGACTAGTTTTGTGTGCTGTTTCTATGTAATGTTGTACTGTTTTCTTATAGTTTGTTCTTGTTATGCATGTGTGTATGTGTGGGCTATGTTTGATGATCGTGAGTAGACGCGGAGCCTTTGGAGCAGTACCAGGAGCAGCCATCTTCCGAGCAGTTCGAGCAGCAGCCGGGAGAGTACGAGGAAGGCAAGTATAACATGAACCTCCTATCACTTTTAAATACAATTTCATACTGCATTTTAATTTTGTATACCTATAAGGACTTCCTAGCCACCTTTATACCCTTATATATATCCTTTGGGTTGCATCTTTGGTTAGTTGTGCTAGGTTGCTGCGCTATAACAAATCTTGGTCCTTTTTAATTAATTTGATTAATGGTCTTATGCAACTTAATTCTGGAGCCGACCCTCTGTGCTGTGTGCTTGAGTGGTTTGTGCGTCCTTAAAAGATGTTTTTGCTAGAAACATGGTTTAGGGGGCCAGCACGGTGCTTAGTGCTTGGTTGGCCACTCTCCATAAGGACCGGTTCATAGAGCGACAACCTGGGACAACCGCGCAACCACAAGACTGGAATGGGACGGTCTTGACTTACTAATTAGGTCATTTTGGTTCGGGAGTAACTTACCTGCGAGGGCAAGAGGGGTGGTAAGCTTCAATGGTCCCTGCTCCTCCGGCTTGGTCTGTGCTGTGTGTCTTGTACCCCCGGAGGTGGGCCCCATCGTCGCTGATCCAGAATCCTTAGCGGTTACACCTTACCAACGTGATCCTTTGTAACGGTCTCGTAGTGTGCTTGCTAGCCATCTCACCTAAGGAAGTGTGATGAACAACTAGCGTAGCCCACGACTTGTGGGTAAAGTTGTGCAACCTCTCGAGAGTGTAAAACTGATATATCAGCTGTGCTCACAGTCATGAGCGGCCCAGATCCTCCGTCTGATTAGTGGGGTTATCAACCTTTGACGAGGGCGATTCCCCGGGTGGTTTTGGTTTGGTTGGTTCTCAGTAGTTCTTAATTAATATTGATTAATTCTTATGTAATTTGGGTTATGGTAATTTATCCACTTGTAGTAATTAGCTTAAATAAAATTTGCCAAGACTAAAAGCTAATGCAATTGAGTCAGCTAACCCTAGAGCCTCATGCTCGTGTTATACTTGTTGAGTACGAGTTTGTACTCACACTTGCCTCCCTACTCTTCTGTTCTATTTTGGATATCTTCGACTGCTGCTCAGTGCCCGGCAACGTGGAGGACTACGTCAGCGGCTTCGACGACTTCTAGGCGTTTGTCTCCCAGTCGACGTCCCTGTGGCGCCCAGCCCTTCATGTATCTCTTTTACGCTTCCGCAACTCTTGAACCGATTCTTGATTCGGTTGTAATAAAATAATTCATTTATTGATTCATTTACGATTTATATTAATGACATGTGTTGTGATATCTTGATGATCTGTTGTATATATGCGTGACTTGATCCTGGCGCATATATGATTGCTCGATTTATGTTCTTATAAATCGGGTGTGACACTGCGCTAGATCGGCAATTCCTGCTTCCGCAGCCTCTGAATGATACTGAATATGGAATTGCTCTTCCAGCTGCTTCCAGGTACGGATGGAGTCAGGACCTAATGACGTATACCATCCAAAGGCCGGTCCTGTAAGCGACTGCGAGAAGAACCTTACTCGCAATGGATCTGATACAGAAATTATACCCAACTGTGCTAAATATCGGCTCACATGCTCGATAGAGCTAGAATCTTCTGCCCCACTGAATTTGGTAAACTCGGGGAGCCGATACTTGGGTGGTAATGGGATTAAATCATAATCACCTGGATACGGCTTAGTATAGCCGACCGCCCTCCTCTTTGGTAATATGCCGAACTGATCCCTTAGGATAGTGCTGATTTGCTCCGCTGTTCGTGACCCAGGGGCCGAGTGCATACTATCATGGCTCGGCCCGGTAGCATAAGTTGCTAGCCATGCTTGTTTGTCCGCATCAGCTCCAGAAACCCCTCCAATTGCTTTCTGTACAGAATGTACCGGGTTGTTGTTGTCCGGTATGTTTGCACACACATAACCATGTGGGATCTCCTTGGGTGGCTCGCTGAAAAACTGGTGATCGATGGGATCCCCACCCTCTTTGTAAACTACGTAAGCTGGAGCACCATGAGATTCTGCAGCTGCAAGTGTATAAGGTAACGGTGGTCTGGTTTGGAACGGCAATTCTCCTCTATGGCTCCCCAAGGTAGGTCCAGTTGGGGAATGTTGATGCTTCATAATCTCCTGGACCACACGCAGAGCCACACGCTCGAAAGCATTAACCAAACTTTCCGAATGTCGGTGCAATGAATGAGCCACCGCATAATTCACTTCCTGACGCAGCGCTCTAGTACGATCTTCAGATGGAATAGATAAATCTACCCCATCAAGAGCACCTTCAGGTGAAAATCCCTTCCACCTGACACCATGGCTGCGAGTCCTTTCGAAAGAGCCGATGAGATCGGCTTCAAACTGAGTCTTGATTTCATCGTACCTCTGCTTATGTTCAGCAGAAAGTTCCTCGTAAGTGATCGGATCGTCCCTTGACATCCTGCTGACCACTACTGACAGAGTCGACGAAGATGACGAAGTCGATGAAGATGATGTAAACGCCGATGACGAAGTCGATGAAGAAGGTCCCACCGGGCGTGCCAGAATGTGTTGTCGATCGAAACCCACCGGCGAGCAACGACAGGCAACACGAGGAGCCGGGAGGCTTCCGGGACGGCTGGTGGGCCCCGGTCCCTCGGTCAACGGCCCAGCGATCTGGCGCGCACCCTGGCTTGGAGTTGCTAGGCGTGCCACCTGATCCTACACCCGATCAGGAAGGTGTGATTCGTGAGATTCCTGTAAGCACAGACACTTGCAAAGATTAGTCCGAGCCATGATCGGCTCATCGCTCCTCCCCGGTATCGGCTATAAAGAGCCGATTGCATCAATACCGGATCGGATCTTCGGGACAGATAATGTACATATATAATAATGAGATAAAACTTGCTCTACAGATATCAATATAATCCAATCTACGATAACTAAGCCCTCACTACACGATCGGAACATCCTACACGTGATTGAGCCTAGCGAATACGCAAAGCATCGAAATAAACAACCTAAACCGAGATCCTAAAAGCAGCTAAAGAGCCGATTCCTAAGGAAACCTCTACTCAGGCTAAGATCCAATACTAACATACTGCCGGAACTTTCAACCCGTTTGCAAGGCCTAACCGTGCACATATTGAACTAAATCCCTAATAAATAGAAACTAGCCATAACAGATCGGATCTATCAACATAAACAAAGCAAGGCCCGGCCATTGCATCCATGATCAGACACAACGGTCGCGGAGCACGCAAGAATAATGAACAGAGCATGATCATGATACAAATAAAATAACATTACTCTATGCGCACTGTGATAACTAATGCTACTCGCCATCTACAAGGCTTCAGAACGAGCAACATATGAAACAAACAAGCAAGGGCAATACGCCCCTGGTCACGCAGAGCGTGACCGGGGCCGCATGGCACTTACCAGATGAAAAAAAACCCTGTGACAGGGGAGGCGATGCGCCGTGAGTTGTTGATGAATGATCTCTCTTTCTTGTTTATTCATGGTACATATTTATAGTCCGTAGACTTGTTCTCTTTAACTAACCCTAACCAAACACAACACGAATCCTAACTGCCTAAATCTGAGTTTACACGGCCTTACTGGCTCCAAACACCCGTATAGGATCCGATCCGCAAGCTTACCGTAACTATCTTCTAGGCCCACCTTGCTCCTCGGCCCACTTTTGGCCCGTCCAAAATATGGCGATAACACCTTGTGACTTTTTGTTCAGGTAATCCCCCTGACGACTCTGCTCTGCCTATATCGTGGCCTTACCCCCTGACCGATGGTTGGTCCGTGGAGTCGGACCCGTCCCCGGCCAACACAGATTCCACCGAATGATATCATGCCAGGGCTAGCATGATGTCAGTACTGACGACGTGTACAGTGTCCATGCTTTAAACTCCGCTGCCATGACTTGAAACCTTGAACTGTATTGTAATAATTCCCACGAGTTGGAATCTGATGTTACTTTTAAACACTCATGTAATATATCTGCCTGTGATGTAAAATATGATGGCAATTGTATCTTTGGACTCGCCTTCGTGCGAGGTACCTTATTTGATCCTGCATTCGATGGTTTATTGTCACACCCGATTTATAAGAACATAAATCGAGCAATCATATATGCGCCAGAATCAAGTCACGCATATATACAACAGATTATCAAGATATCACAACACATGTCACGAATAAAAGCGTATAAATCATAAAATGAATATCTTTATTACAACTGAATCAAGAATCAGTTCAAGGAATGCGGAAGCGTAAAATAAATACATGAAGAGTGGGGCGCCACAGGGACGTCGACTGGGAGACAAACGCCTAGAAGTCGTCGAAGCCGCGGACGTAGTCCTCCACGTTGCCGGGCACTGAGCAGCAGTCGAAGATATCCGAAATAGAACAGAAGAGTAGAGAGACAAGTGTGAGTACAAACTAGTACTCAACAAGTATAACACAAACTATGAGGCTCTAAGGTTAGCTGACTCGACTACAGTAGCTTTTAGTCTTGACAAATTTTATTAAAACTATCTACTACAGTGGATGAATTACCATAACCCAAGTTGCATAAGAGATTAATCAGTATTAATTAAGAACTACTGAGAACCATCCAACCAAAACCACCCGGGGAATCTCCCTAATCAAAGGTTGATAACCCCACTAATCAAAAGGAGGATCTGGGCCGCTCATGACTGTGAGCACAGCTGATATATCAGTTTTACACTCTCGAGAGGTTGCACAACTTTACCGACGAGTCGTGAGCTACGCTAGTTGTTCATCACACTTCCTTAGGTGAGATGGCTAGCAAGCACACTACGAGACCGTTACAAAGGATCACGTTGGTAAGGCGTAACCGCTAAGGATTCTGGATCAGCAACGATGGGGCCCACCTCCGGGGGTACAAGACACACAGCACAGACCAAGCCGGAGGAGCAGGGACCATTGAAGCTTACCACCCCTCTTGCCCACGCAGGTGAGTTACTCCCGAACCAACACGACCTAATTAGTAAGTCAAGACCGTCCCATTCCAGTCTTGTGGTTGCGCGGTTGTCCCAGGTTGTCGCTCTATGAACCGGTCCTTATGGAGAGTAGCCAACCAAGCACTAAGCACCGTGCTGGCCCCCTAAACCATGTTTCTACAAAAATATATTTTTAAGGATGCACAAACCACTCAAGCACACAGCACAGAGGGTCGGCTCCAGAATTAAGTTGCATAAGATCATTAACAAATTAATTAAAAGGACCAGGTGTGTTATAGCGCAGCAACCTAGCACAACTACCCAAAATGCAACCCAAAGGATATATAAAGGATATAAAGTGGCTAGGAAAATCCTTATAGGCATGCAGTATTAAAATGCAGTATGAAATTGTATTAAAAAGTGATAGGAGGTTCATGTTATACTTGCCTTCATCAAAGTTCTCCTGCTGCTGCTCGAAAGCTTCAGAAGATGGTGGCTGCTCCTGGTACTGCTCTGGTGGCTCGACGTCTACTCACGATCGTAACAGCAATACATGGGCCACACATGCAAACAATGGCAAAATATAAGAAACAGTACACCAATACAATAGAACAGTACACAAAACTGGCCTAGAACTATTCTACACGTTACAACGATCGCGTGGATATAAAGAACACCTAAAACGGAGCTAAAACGCGAAAACTACGCTTAAAACAAGATCCAGGGACCTGTTTGCGAGAAAAACATAACTTCCAGGGGGTTCTGCGCAACAACTGAGGGTCTAAACGTAATTAAAGCATAGACTTAGGGGCTAACTTGCTAAAAACCCTAGGCTGGATGGCGGGTACTAAATCCAGGAAGCTCAGGGGCTTAAGCGAATAAAACAGGACTGGACTGCAATTACTTTTAAACTAGGGGTGGACGGCGGGTTGATTTCCCAAAAAGGCAGGGACTCTTTAGCAAAATGAGCGAGCCGAACCGTTATCTCTCAATCTAGACCCTCGGATCAAAAACTAACGGCCCAGATCTAATCCTTATCGCGAAGCGGTACGCGCGTCTCTCACCCGTCGGATCCAGATCCGACGCTCACGACCTATACTTAAACGGATCTAATCCCGATCGCCCGTTCTACATCTGACGGCCCTGCCTCTCCCTCAACCCAAACCGGTATCTTCTGATGGGGACGGTTGGATCTAGATCCTGCGGTCCTGAACTACTCTCAGCGCGATCTAATCTTGCCCGTTCACCACCGATCGGACGGCTCAGGGAAAAGGGGGGCCCGGGGGTGGCGATTGCTCGCCGGCGACCACTCCCGCGGCGGCGCTTCACCGGAGGTGACCGATCTCGGCCATCTGGCCCCCATTTTGAACGACATCAAGTCCTGGAGGTAGAGCACGATGCGCTGAACACACCTAGACGCTCAGGAAAGCAATTTAGGGCTCGGGTTGGGGCTTCCCACGATGGAGGCGGCACGGGATCACGGCGGCAAGGGGGACGGGCATGCGCAGAGGGAAATAGGGAGGGAAGAGGGGCTCGGCGCGTTCCTTACCTCCCCTGGAAGCTAAGACGGTGGCTAGCGGTCGGGGATTGGTGGCGCCGTGGAGAATTGCGACGTCGCGGAGCTCGGTCGACGGCAGCGCCCCTCGGTCGAGCGGTGGCACGGCGGTGCAAGGGCCCGGAGGAAGCTGGGGAGGGCAGTGGCGGCTGAAGGGAAACGCGAGAGAGCGGCCGGGCTAAGAAAAGGGGGTGCGACGGCCTCGGCGTGCGGGTCGTTCGCGCAACGGCCCCCGCATCGCCCGCGAACTCGTGCGGGTTGATCTAATCCAAACGCGGCAGCTTCTAGAAGAAAAGGAGGCTCGAGTACTGGCCAGTGGGGCCTCGCGGGTGCAGGGAAGGGAGCCCGGGGCGTGGCGGAGTGGGACCACGGCCAGTGGCCGAGCGGCCGGCCGGCGGAGGGAGAAACAGAGGAGGGGTCGGGCGCTGGAAGAAGGAGCAGAGAGGAAAAGAGGCGCTGACGCGCGGGTCCCAGCTGCCAGAGAGAAAAGGGAGAGGGAGGTGGCGCTCGGGCTGAGGGAAAAGGTGGGCCGGGGCTCGGCCCACGCGGAAGAAAGGAAGGAGGGAGGGGGTGCTGGGCCTCGGGGGAAAACTTGGGCCAGGGGGAAAGAGAGAGCCCGTGAGGGAGAGAGGGAGCGGGTTTTGGGCTGGGCTAGGCTTCTTTTCTTCCTCTCTTTTCCTTTTTCTTTTCCTTCTTCTTTCCTATACTCAACTAATTCAAACAAATCTAATTGAATTCAAAATAAGTTTGAATTCAAGCTCTATAAATTCAACACAAGGAAAATAATGCTCCAGCATGAATGCACAAACATGTTGACCTTATAATTAATTTTATTTTCTTGTGTTATAAATTGCTTTAAATGCCACAAAAATTAAAGAAAAGCCTGGAAATTTCATTTGAGCCAAAATAAATTCTTTAAAATTTAAGGAAATTACCTTAGGGTGTTACAAACGTACCCCCCTTACAGGAATCTCGTCCCGAGATTCGGATAGGCTAGCTAGCAAAGAGATCGGGATATGTCTTCCTTAGCTCATCTTCTCGCTCCCAGGTAGCCTCGTCCTCCGTGTGATGACTCCACTGAACACGGCACATCTTGATCTTCTTGTTTCTGGTAACTCTCTCAGACGTCTCCAGAATTTTCACCGGATGCTCGATGTAGGTCAGATCCTCCTGCACATCTAACCCTTCTAGCGGTGCTTGCTCTTCTGGCACCCTCAGGCACTTCTTCAGCTGAGACACGTGGAATACATCATGGACTCCCGAGAGGTTGGGAGGCAACTCCAAACGATATGCCACTTCACCTTTCCGTTCTAACACCTTGAACGGACCAATGTATCGAGGGGCTAGCTTTCCTCTTACATTAAACCTGCGGATTCCTCTTACATTAAACTCAAGTTCTAGTATTCAATACATTGGTTCCTAGGAAAATGCAATTAGGGTTTCCCATACAACTCCTAAGAACTTAATGCATAGATAGGTATAAATAAATATAGATTGCAGTGTAAATAAAGTAGTGGGTTATGTCTGGGGCTTGCCTTCGTGAGTGGGGTTGGGGGTAGGAGTGTAAAATTTTCCGAACTTTGGTTCGGAGCTTTAGTTAGATTTCCGACGATGTTCCCGGGGTCTTCAGAAATTTCCACTTCTGATTTCGGGATTAGCTCATAATTTCCGTCGGCGAGAGTAGTTGAGTCTATATGATATGCAAAGATGTAGTTTAAGAGATGCATACACTTTCATTTTACTTCACAATAAAGTTGCAATACAATGAAAACACAGTTCACTCATCACACGTACCATTTACTCTTTTACTGGGTAGTCATTTATCGAGTATAAACTAACCTAATTAGCTTCATTAGTGTGGCAGAACCAACCTGAATTACACCGGCTCAAGCACGCAAGTCCTCTCCCAAGGGCTCCAACGTACTTCAAACGGTGTAACCCCTTGGCCTGTCGGGTAACGTCCCAATAAACCACCGAATGCAGGATCAAACAAGGTACCTCGCACGAAGGCGAGTCCAGAGATACAATCACCATCATATTTTACATCACAAGCACTTATATTACAAGAATGTATAGAGTAGCATAAGTTCTAGACTGATAGAAGTTATTACAAACCAGTTTAAAAATTTAAGTTCACAGCAGCGGAATTCAAAGTATGATAACTATACACGTCGCTAGTATGGACATCATGCTAAGCCATGGCATGACATCACTCGTTATGATCGGTGTTGGCCGAGGATGGATCCCACTCCACGGACCAACCATGAGGCAAAGCATATGGCCAAGGCATGGAAAGGGTAGGGTCTTCAGGGGCATGACCTGAAACAAAATCATAATGCAAGGCTGAGTACTCTAATACTCAGCAAGGCTTACCCGAAATTAGGGTATACTTAGCCCATAACTAGACCGTGAAGGCTTTAATAGGGTTTTGGGTCTTGTCTCAGCTGAAAAGCAACAAAGAGTAGATCCTTAATTTTATATTTTAGTTTTCAGTTTCTATTTCCTTTAATCATTCTAGGTAAGCACCTATAACTACTCAAGCAAGGTAGAGCTTCTTTAAAACATATCTCAGTATTACTCCTCATAAGGTTTCTCTTGTTACTCTATGTGGCAAAAGAGTTAAGCAGTCTCAATCTCCGTGAGAAACGGACGATTCTGAATCTAATTTCAACCCTTGCAAGGTAAACCTAACTCACACGCTTGGAACACCAACAGGTCGTTCCGAAGCAACTGTTTGCCTTTCATTCCGAGTTGTGGAACAAAGCCACCACAAGCGACTGCAGGACCATACGCACATCCAATATGTAGGACATACATCTGTAGCGCGACTACATGACTGTATTCTCGTCTGCTCTGCAGAACGTGCTCCCACAGTTGGTGTGTGTAAACATAAAATAAAGGTCGAGTGGTGGGGGACGAGTCCACTTGCCGGGCCGATTGGTTACTAGGCTTACCGCTTACCATATTTCACGGCATGTGGCTAGTACTTTCAAATGCTTAACTACCACTACCACACACTGCGACCTTAACCAAATTCATCAACACAGATGGGTATCATTTCTTTTCAAGATACTACACATAACCCCGTCTGTCATCCTTATAGTGATTGCAGGATTGTAAACAACCAATTCCTATGTCGCGCGAGTGACAGGAAATCACTCGACTTCTACCAGTCTTATTAGCATAGCACTAGTCGGACTCAGGTTCTAATATTTAGTACATCGGTTCCTAGGAATATGCATCTAGGGTTTTCAAACAACTCCTAAGAACTTATTGCACAAATATATATATATATATATAAAAAGGTAGATTGCAGTGTAATTAAAGTAGTGAGTTTTATGTCCGGGGCTTGCCTTCACTGGCGAGGCTCGGGTCAGAGACATTAACAATCTCTTCCGAATTCGGGTTCGGGGCTTCAGTTAATTCTCCGACGATGTTCCTGGAGTCTTCAGAGGTCTCTACTTCGGGTTCCGGGAGAATCTGATAGTCCCCGTCAGCGAGAAGCGTCGAGTCTACATGTGATGAAAATGATGCAGTTTAGAAAATGTATAGATTGTTATTCTACTTCATGATAAAGTTGCAATCCAATGAACATACATTACATATTAGCAAACAGCAGAATTGCCCTTTTCTGGGCAGTCATTTATCGGGTATTAACCTGTTTACTTAGCTACATTGGGTAACATGAGTGGTAACACTAAACATTTAATTAACTACATGAAGTAGCATGTTTGATTATCTTAGATAATTAAATTAATTACATTTAACATCTTTATTTATTTGACTAGTTAATTATCTTTAATAACCCTAGGTTATTAATTAATATGGATCTACTTAACAAGTTCTCTTTATTTTGGTTGTTCTACACCTGATCATGGGTTGAGAATTTGTGGTCATGCTACATTACTCAAGAGCAATATCTCAAAATATTTTTATAATTTTTCATGAACTAGAGTTATGGTTTATGAATTTTTCTTTGAATCTAAACTTAAATTCACTATTGGAGTTATACTTGGATTCTAACTCTCAAAGTTTTATTTGAATTAATCATGCATAAGCAAAGCTAAGGTAAAATTTTTAGCTTTAAATATAAAGGAATGCATCTAGAATTAAATTATGAACTTTCTATCAACATACAACAAAGGTACTTGAATTTCTAAGCAAATGAGCAGTAAAGAACTTGAGATTTTTACACAGAGCTATACATGACACATACAACCTAGGTTCCAAAATTCAGCCACAAAACATGCATATAACATGAGATACAAATAAAACACTCATTTTATAGTATTTAATTTACATCAAAAACTGCACACATGCAGCTCAAACTTGCTATATAAAAGTAGTCGAGTTTAACTTAAGGATTCCAACAAAACTGGTTTGGCATTTTTCTGAATTTTCTACAATTTTCTACACACTTTTGAATTTCACAGCTTTTGAATTGGGGGGGGGGGGGGCTCTGGAATTTTACAAGGACACCCTTAGAACTTTTGAAATCATCACAGAAATGCCCTTGGCTTGTCGGGGAAGAAGAGCAGGGGGATTGCCGGCCAAATTCCGGTGAGGGGGGTGGTGGGGGGTGGAGAAGGACTGGTCTATAGGCACCAGGAGCTCACGGTGCATCCATGAGTGGCCTTGGGAGGAAAAGGGGATGGCCGGAGGTGAGGTTCCCACGGCGGCCGAGGTGGCGGCGGAGGGGAGCTCGTTGGCGAGGAGGTTCCCGGCGAGGAGGATAGCTAAGCTCGGGCTTGACAGTTGCAGCAGGATGAGGAGAAGCTATTGGGATGGTTGGATTGGACAAAGGAGGGGCGGAGGTAGAGGCTCGACGGCAACAGGAGCTTACCAGCGAGGAGGGAATCGGCGGTGAGGTAGCTCCGGTGGAGGTCCGGCCACGGGGAGTGGCTTGGGAGTGTCAGTGAGGTGAGCGGAAGCTTTCTATGGGGTTTTAGTGGTGCGGGGTGTACGGAAATGGGCTGCCCACGGCGAGCAGGTGGGCGCCGGAGTTGAGGGAGGAGGCAGCGGCGGCGTTCGGGTTTCTGTGAGTGCACGGCAAAGGGAAAACGAGAGGAATGAGAAGAGCTGGAACCAGAGGAGCTCGCGGTAACTATAAGTGGGCGAGGGAAAGAAGGAGACGCTGACATTTGCCATGGCGACGGCGAGTTGTCGCTCGGCGGGAGCTCGGGCAGGAGAGGAGAGGGGCGTGGCAAGCGCGCGGGAGGCCAGAAGAGGGGAGCTAGAGCGGCACTCAGGCTGGGGATCGACGCGTGGAGATGGAGCACGGCAGGAGGTGGCGAGGGGTGGCCGGAAACGGCAGGCGGCGGTGCTGCAGAGGAGTAGAGGCAGAGCAGAGCATGTGCCAGAGGAGGAAGAAGAGGGGAGGAGGTCCGAGGGACCTCGTTGGAAATTGCAAAACCTCAGGGACTTCACTGTAAACAGAATTTTCCCACTGATCCAAAGCTCTAATGAGGAAATGGTCAAAATAGAAGTTGTAGAACTTTTCAAATTCTACAACTTTACTTTAGGGCTCAAGTTCAGAAACCTAAAGTATACTGCTTTATTTTACACTTTTGCACTCAATTCAAACTTAACAAAGTTTTTATCCTTAGTAATGTAAATTTTATGTAATCTTGGGCTTATCTGCAAGCATTTATGACTGGTCATGATGACTTTCACCTTTTATATTTTGGCCCTTGGTAATTTTTGGATATTACTTTTATACTTCAACTAAATTACATAAAAGGACTTGTACTTTCATAAATTTACACAAATACCCTTATTTTCATAACTTTACTTAGTTTTCACACAATTTAATCCACACCAAACATTCTTCCTATTGGCTTGCTCTATTTGACACCTAGGGTGTCACAACCTTCCCCCCTAAAAGGAATCTCGTCCCGAGATTACAGAAATGATGTAATAAGAGATAGATACCTAAGAATTCTTAAGGAAGTCTGGGAAGTTCTTCTAAAGATAGTCTTCGGTTTCCCAGGTAGCTTCTTCTTCTGTATGATGATTCCACTAGATTTTAAACATTTTGACTGTTGCTCTTCTAGTACTTCTTTCCTTGGTATCTAAGATTCTGATTGGATGCTCCTTATAGGAAAGATCAGGTTCGATGTCGATACTTTGTGTATCAACGATTTCGGTAGGAACACTGATACACTTCTTCAGCTGAGATACATGGAAGACATTATGAATGGCTGCTAGCTGAGGAGGAAGTTGAAGTCGATAGGCTACGGGTCCACAAATTTCAAGTATTTCAAAAGGACCAACATAGCGAGGAGCAAGTTTGCCCTTGATACCAAATCGTTGAACACCTCGAGTAGGAGACACTCGCAGGTGGACAAAATCACCTAGTTCGAACTGTATGGGTTTCCTCCTTTTGTCTGCGTAGCTCTTTTGTCTTGATTGAGCTGCTTTTAAATTGTTCCGAATGATCTTTACCTTTTCTTCTGCCTCGGTGACAAGATCGGGTCCAAAGATTTCGCGTTCACCAGTCTGAGACCAATTTAAAGGAGTTCTGCATTGGTGACCACATAAGGCTTCAAAATGAGCCATTTTGATACTTGACTAATAACTGTTATTGTAGGAGAATTCTACTAGAGCTAGACATTTGTCCCAATGCTTGTCATACTGGATCACACAGGCTCGAAGCATATCTTCTAGGATTTGGTTTATCCTCTCTGTTTGCCCATCTGTCTGCGGATGATATGCGGAGAATTAACTTGGTTCCAAGAGTTTGTTGAAATTGCTCCCAGCAACGAGCAACAAACTGTGCTCCACGATCAGAGATGATCATTTTAGGTATCCCATGGAGACGCACGATTTGGTCTAGATATATTTCCGCATACTTCCTAGCACTGTAAGTGGTATGTACTGGAAGAAAATGAGCGGTCTTAGTTAACTATCCACGATTACCCAAATGGAATCATATCTCTGGGAAGTATTGGGTAAACCTATGATAAAATCCATACTGATATCTTCCCATTTCTAAGAAGGAATAGGTAGAGGCTGCATTGTACCAGAAATCCGTAAGTGACTGGCTTTAACTCTTTGACAAACATCACACTCAGAGACTTACTTTGCTATTTATCTTTTCTTACGAGTCCACCAGAAATTCTGTTTCAAATCCTGGTACATCTTCGTACTGCCAGGGTGCGTAGCAAATTTGGATAAATGTGCTTCATCCATTATTTGCTTGTAAAGCTGATGGTTTTTGGGTACTACCATACGTCCCTTAAACCGTAGAATTCCCTTAGAATCCTCTTGGAAACATTTATACTTTTCTTCTCCTTGGGCTAATTGTTGCTTGATAATTTTGACTCCCTTATCATGTTGTTGTGCCATAATGATACTATCCTGGAGTATAGGCTCAATGGTTATATGATTCAGACTGCCTTGAGGAATGATTTCCAAATTAAGCTTTCTCATTTCCCAACAGAGAGTGTTGCCAAAAACTTCTATTGATAAACAATGACAATATGATTTGCGGCTAAGTGCATCCGCGACCACATTGGCTTTACCTGGATGGTAGTGTACTTCAAGATCATAATCCTTTATAAGCTCTAACCAACGTCTTTGCCTCATATTCAAGTCCGCTTGCGTAAAGATGTACTTTAGACTCTTATGATCTGTGTAAATATTGCACTTGGTACCCATAAGATGGTGTCTCCAAAGTTTAAGTGCATGTATAACAGCTGCAAGCTCAAGATCATGAGTAGGATAATTCTGCTCATGTGTCCGAAGTGCTCTGGAGGCATATGCAATCACGTGATTATCCTGCATAAGTACACATCCAAGTCCGGTGCCTGATGCATCACAATAAACATCAAAAGGTCTGGATGTATCTAGCTGAGCCAAAACTGGAGCAGTGGTAAGATGTGCTCTTAAGGCATGGAAAGCTTCTTCACATTTCTTATTCCAGGAGAATTTCACTCCTTTCTTCAATAGTTCAGTCATGGGTTTGGCTATCCGGGAGAAATCTGGAACGAAACGACGGTAGTAGCCAGCAAGACCAAGAAAACTGCGGATCTGATGGACCGAAGTAGGGGGCTTCCAATCCATCACTTCCTGAACTTTACTCGGGTCAACAGATATACCGTTCCTAGAGATGGTATGACCCAAAAATTTGACGGTATTAAGCCAAAATTCACATTTAGAGAATTTGGCATACAGGTGGTGATCTCACAAACGTTGAAGAACAACATGAAGATGTTTAATGTGATCTTCAAGATTTTTGGAATAGATCAAAATATCATCGATAAAAACCATGACAAATTTATCAAGTTCCAGCATGAAGACAGAGTTCATGAGATACATGAAATATGCCGGTGCATTGGTAAGACCAAAGGACATAACCAGATATTCATATAGTCCATATCTGGTGGAGAAAGCTATTTTTGGAATATCACTTGGCCTAATCTTTATCTGATGATACCCAGAGCGAAGGTCAATTTTGGAGAATATCTTGGCTCCGGCTAACTGATCAGACAGGATATCAATGCGGGGAAGAGGGTACTTATTCTTAATAGTAACCGCATTGAGAGGGCGATAGTCAACACATAGTCTAAGACTATTATCCTTTTTATTAACAAATAGAGCAGGGCATCCCCAAGGTGAAGCACTTGGGCGGATATAACCCTTATCCAGGAGTTCCTGAAGTTGAAGTTTTAACTCTGCCAGTTCATTGGGCGGCATACGATAGGATCTCTTAGAAATGGGGGTGGTGCCAGGTTGCAATTCTATAACAAACTCAACATCTCTATCTAGGGGCATTCCAGGTAACTCGTTCGGAAAAACATCTGGGTATTCACACACAACAGGAATATCCTCTAACTTGATCCCTTCTATAGCATATACACAAGAGCTGATATACTCCTGTTGTGGAAGATGAAGGATGGTATGTCCATATTCCGAGGAGTTTATCTCAACTATTTGAGAAAAGATATCTAGAGATACCCGATGTCTGGTCATCCAATCCATACCTAGGAGAATGTCCATTCCTTCTAGGTTTAATGAAATTAAGGTTGTTCTTATTAAAGTGCTACCCATCTGGATTGGTACATCTCTACAAATTTGATTTGATGCAATTCTACCTCCCGGGGTTGTTATCATATATGTTCCATTAGTGGGGTAGAAATCCAAACCTATTTTGGTCCCAAACCTTGTACTGATAAAACTATGGGTTGCACCAGAATCAAAAAGTATAATAGCAGGGTGATGGTGTAGAGTGAATGTACCCGTCATCACTGGTGCACCTTCCGGAAGTTCCGATAGAGTAGTGAAATTTACTCTTCCTTGATGGACTTGCATAACCTGCCTCTTGCCTTTGTTCTTGGAGTTGGAGTTGGAGGCCTGTCCGGGAAATGTTCTCCTTGGTTGTGGGCAATCTTTAACAAAATGGGCCGGACTATCGCAGTTGAAACATCGATTGATGTTATTCCCTTTATTAAACTGCGGAGGGTTCGGCCTTGGACCGACTGGTCGTTGCTGCTCTTGAGGTTGAGGCACTGGTGGTCTGTTGAATCGGGGCTGCTGAGGAGGTCTAGCTACCCATCTGCCTGTTGGAACATTTCTGGGCGGAGCTCGGGGAGCTGGGTTCTGAATTACCCGATACCTCGAAGGTTGTGCATTCAAGGGTCCAGTCGATACTTTCTGCCTTTTCTCAGCACGATGGGCTGAGATACAGTCCTCTTGGGTAATGGCCATATTGACCAACTCGTTGAAGTTGTCAGCCCTGACCAGATTCAAGCGCTCTTTCAGCTTGGTGTTTAGTCCGTGATGGAATCGATCTCTTTTCTTGGCGTCCGTATCAGCATGATAGCCCGCATAATGGCACAAGTGATTGAAAGCTTGTGCGTATTGAAGTACAATGCGGCTTCCTTGAGTAAGTGCCAAAAATTCATTGAGCTTTCGCTCAATGAGTCCTTCTGGGATATGGTGTGCCCTAAAGGCGGCCTTGAATTCTTCCCAGGTAACAACATGCCCATCCGGTTGCATGGCATAGTAGTTGTCCCACCAAATGCGAGCATTACCACGGAGCTGTTGGGCTGCGAAGAGAGTTTTGTTTGCTTCGGAGCATGGGACAGAGAGTAATGCAAACTTAGACTCAATGGTACGAAGCCAGGCATCTACATCAAGGGGTTCTTCAGTCTTATGGAAGAGCGGGGGCTGCGTACTGAAGAAATCCTGATAACCAGCCGAAGGATGATCTTCACGTCCACGTTGAGGAGAACGGAACTGATGCTGCTGGTGTCGGTGTTTAACCGGCTGCCCACCGTGGGATATACCCAAGGTGGTAAGTTTTGGGTGAGGGGACGCCGAGATCAGGAACTCGAAGGTGCAAGGAACACAAGACTTAGACAGGTTCGGGCCGCACGAAGCGTAACACCCTACGTCCTGTATGGTTTGTATTGCCTTCTGTATAGAATGACCTAATGATCTCTTGTTTCGAGGGGGTCCCTGACCTCCCTTATATATCCGAGAGGCCAGGGTTACAAAGATGCTAACCAACCTTTGCCGAGGGATCCTACCAGAACATGTCTCGGACAGATCCTCTCCGCGTTGGTTAGCTCTATCTCCTATTTAAACGGGATAAATAAAAGATAAACAAATGAATAAGAGATAAGACGAACTTAATCTCTTAAACCTCCGTAGACTACGCTACATGCCCAGCCCGGTAGCCCCGGGTCTGACAAGCCCCCGAGCTCATCGTAGCTGAGTACTGCAGGCTTATCGAGTACTTTCGAAGCAGTCTTCGACTTCTTCTGAAGCTTCGTCTTGAAACCCTGCTTCGAGTACTTCCTTGGCCGCATCGAAGCTATGAGGTGCTCATGCCCCGAATTTTAGTTCTGTTATGGTGTGCGATTGAAAAATCGCACTCCATATGGAGTAGCCCCCGAGCCTCAGATTGAATCGGAGAATCAGGCTGAGGGTCCCATTAATTTGTAATCCTCCTTATCCTTCAAAGAAACTTGAAAAATAAGTAGTCGATGCCACGTACCCCGCAGCCCCCGAGCCTTGAATCCAAATCCCACGAAATTGGAGATAAGGGTCCAAAAAATCGTGGCATACAGGCTAAACAATGACACTGTAAGGGGAGACCAAATTGATGGTACAAATGATGCAATTAGACCAAAGATTCGAAAAACCCCTTCTTTCGGGCTAATTGGCCCTGAAAAAATGATTAATCAAATATTCAATCTAATCAGACCACCAAGTGACCCCTCACCTTCGGAATATTCCACAAAACGACTCTTGGTCTTCTGAACAGTAACTTTTCCCCATCCCGCAGGTTACTTAACCCCGCGGCCATAGGAGGGAAAATTGTGCTTTCAGTCCGCATTCCGCCAAAAACCACCAAAACCCCAATCTGAGCCGAACGCCGCCGCCACTGCCCAAGGAGATCCTCCTACTCCAACTTCCCCGCCCCTCTCCCTGCAGCCCCCGAGCATCTCGTGGCGTAGCGCATTGGAGATGGCGCCTAAGAAGTCGGAGATCGAGGGGAAGAAGAAAGCGGCAGAACCATCAACCGAGGAATGGTCACACAGTAAGTGCTCCCTTAACAATCTGAACAAACTGGTTTCCGAGGGGTTGCTCCAAGAGAAAAACCTTGTTAACTGGCGCCCCTCTTTCCGTGAACCTTTCCCCATGGAGAATGTCGACGAAATCGTCACATTCTTCCATTTTGCCGAACGGGGATTGGCCCTCCCCACTTGTTCTTTCTTCCGCGGCCTTCTTTACTACTACGGGCTTGAGCTCCATCACCTCAACCCGAATTCCATCTGCCACATCTCCATTTTCATCCACTTTTGTGAAGCATTTCTCGGAATTGAACCCCACTGGGACCTATTCCGCTTCCTCTTCCGTGTGAAACCCCAGCCAACCACGAAAAAACTCGCCGTGGTAGGGGGCGCCGGCATCCAACTGCGACAGCAGGCCGGCGAGAAATACCTTGCATATAGATTCCCCTCCAACCTTCCTGGGTGGAAAAACCTCTGGTTTTACATCGAGAACCATGCTCCCCCCTGCCGACGAAGTCGAGCAAACCGCCCGTGGTGAGGGGGGAGTGGAACCTTGAACCCTCCGGCATGGAAATGATTCAAGTCAAGGAGCTGCTGGAGGCCATCGATGCACTGAAGAAGGAGGGGGTGACCGGCGCCTCCGTCATGTTCTCCTTTTACAAGCGCCGCGTCCAACCCATCCAGCAGCGCTGTAATCTGGGCTTCGAGTACACCGGCCCCGCTGACCCTTCTCGTATGTGCACAGAAGAGGTACCTGACGAAGTCGCGCTCCAGCATGTTCAGCGGGTGCTGCTGGACGTGAACGTCGTGCCATACGTGCCCACTCTGTTCTCCGTGCAAAATCCGCCCCCGCCGGTGAGTGTTCGACTTCTTTTACTGAAGAAATCTGTTACTGCGCCGATGGTGTACTGAAAAACTTTTCTGCAGGGGCACTCGGAGTTGTACTGCAGCTACCCGCCGCAGCCGGACCTCCCCCGAGCGTATCACCTCCTCCCCTCTGCGGCCGCAGCCGCCAAGAAGGCTCGCCTTGCTGCGGCTCAAAGCCGCAACGAGTCCGCCGAATGCGCGAGCCCGCGGGCGGGGGAAGAAGCCGGAGAAGGACCGCGCCCGGCCGCCGCCGTTGCCACCAAGACAACTCGCCCTGCTACGGTTCAAGGCAGCGGCGAGTCCTCCGAGTGCGTGGACTCACCGGCGAGTGAAGGAATTGAGGGGGGAGCGCGCCGGGAGAGCTCCTCCGACCAGAGCTTGGAGTTGGCCGGCGCTTTGCCACCGGTGCTGAAGGGCCAGCGGCAGATGCGCAAACGCAAGGCCGAAGAAGTCGAGTCCTCCAGGTACGGAGTTGCTGTTTTGGCCAGTTACCAAGTTCCAATGATGCCAAACACTAACAGCACCCCCTTGCAGTCTTCCTGCTCCACCACCCGGATCTAAACCCGAAAGGGTGGGGACAGGCCCCTCCGACGTCGCGGCGGTGACAATTGCCGTGGCGGAAACCCCTCCATCGGCCGGCCAAGCCTCGCCATCAGCGACGAGCGTTCCTCGGCGGGCCTGGCGGGTGAAGAAGGCTGCCAAGAAGAAGTCGACACTGTAAGTTTTGCTTCAATCGCTTGAAAAGCTTGACCGCGCCTGCGTGGATAACCACGTTGTCGATGTCGCCAGGGCTGCAAGTGCGGTGCAACTCCAGCTGGAACCGGGCAGGGCTGCGGCGCCTGCCTCAGCTGCAGCAGCCCCCGAGCCCTCGGCGCCTGGGGGGCCTGTACCCGCAGAGGTGGCCCCTGAAGCAGATGCGGGGCTCCCCGACTTGCCGCCTCCCGAGTCCCGACAAGAAGGAGCCGGACCCGGTGGCGATGAACAAGTCGTGGCCCCGGAAGCGGATGCGGGGCTCCCCAACTTGCCGCCTCCCGGGTCCTGGCAAGAGGGAGCTGGGCCCAGTGGCGAGGAACAAGTCGTGGCCCCTGGTGCCGCTCCTACCAGTGGTACAGGTACGCGCTTACCCGCCCGCGGCTTGATGCCAGGGTCCGGGGACAATGTGGTGACTACTTCGTATGCTTGCAGGTGTCCAGTCGCCGCCGTCCGGGGATGCCGCCGGGCCCTCGGAGAGTCCCCGTGAGGTGCTGAGGACCGGGCCAGGGTACCAGAACATCATCACCACCGACCTGGTGGATGATCTTCTGCTAACGGCCGAGAACCTGAAGACCTTCAAGAGCACCTTCAAGGAGTTATACGACTTCTCCATGGTAGTACTCGCGTAAAGTTCCGGGTGTGTGCATTGGTGAGTTGTTTAGTACTCATTCTCCTCCTTTGGCGCAGCATGTGATTACCAAATCCCAGAAGAAGTCGGAGAAACTCCGCGCGGTTGTGAGTGACGCGCGGGAGTTAGGTGCCCTGCACAAGCGCATCTCCGAGGAGAAGACGAAGAACTGCTATCTGCAGCGCGAGCTTGATATGCTGAAGCAGGAAAGGACTCGAGAGACCTGGCTGCTCAAGAATGACCTGAAGAACCTTGAAGAGGCCAACTCCGAGCTCCAACAACGGGTCAAGGAGCAACAAGCAGAGTACCAGGAGCAGCTCAAGGCAGAAAAGAAGGCGCACCAAGGTAGGCCCCCGCTTCCCTCGAGTACTTTTCCTTAGTGATTTCACTTGCTTGCTGAAACATCTTCACCACAGAGCTTAGGAAAGTAATAAAACACAAAGAGGAGCTGCTTACTGACAGGGTTGGCCTCGATGCCCCGGTTGCTGACGATGAACCCAAGCAATTTCCCAGAAGGTACTCCAAAGACGCACTTGGTGGGATTGAGTTTCCACCGATATCTGCGTAGACTACTAAATGTTTCTTCCAAATCTTCGATCAGGCTATCGGGATCCCTGGTCTTGATGACCACATCATCCACATAAGCCTCAACATTCCGGTGTAGCTGATCCGCGAAACACATCTGGATCGCGCGTTGGTATGTTGCTCCTGCATTCTTCAACCCAAAAGACATTGTTTTGTACGCATAAGTCCCGTATGGGGTGATGAATGCAGTCTTGATTTGGTCCTCCTCCTTGAGCGCAATCTGATGATACCCTGAGTAACAATCAAGAAAACAAAGAAGCACACACCCAGCCGTCGAATCGACGACTTGGTCAATGCGCGGCAGCCCAAAATGATCTTTTGGGCAATGCTTGTTGAGATCGGTGTAGTCGACACACATTCTCCATTCATTGTTCTTTTTCTTTACAAGCACGAGATTCGCTACCCACTCTGGATGAATTACTTCTTTAATGAATCCAGCTGCGAGGAGTTTAGCGATCTCTCGTTTAATGGCCTCACGCTTGTCGTGAGCAAACCTCCGGAGGCGTTGCTTTTTGGGCATGGCCTTCGGGTCTACATTCAAAGCATGCTCGATCAACTCCCTGGGCACCCCTGGCATGTCCGCAGGTTTCCATGCGAATATGTCTCGGTTAGCCCGAAGAAAGCTGACGAGCGCGAGTTCCTATTTGTCGCCTAAGCCCGCGCCAATGACGGCGGTCTTAGATGGATCTCCCTCCTGGAGCTGGATCGACTTGAGGGCCACGCCATCAGTCGACTGGATGCTCGACTTGCTGGCCTTCTTGGAGGGAATTTCCAGCCCAGACTGGGAAAGCTGCTGCGCGGCCGCGAGTACTTCTCCCGAAGCATCTGGCACACGAGTAGTCGAAGCATATTGGATCGCCTCCTGGTTGCAGTCATATGACTTCTTCAAGTCGCCACGGAGGGTGAGCACTCCACCGAGTCCTGGCATCTTAAGAAGCAGATAAACATAGTGCGGCACTGCCATGAACTTAGCCAGTGCCGGACGACCCAATATTGCATGGTAAGAGGAATCAAAAGTAGCCACCTCAAACTTGATGAACTCGGTACGATAGTTCTCCCGCGTGCCAAAGGTGACTGGGAGGACCACCGTGCCAAGCGGATGCGCTGCATTACCTGGGATGATCCCGTAAAAGGGAGACTTGCTGGGCACCAGCATATCCTTGAAGTCCAGGCCCATCTTCTTCAAAGTACTGACGAAGATGAGATTGAGCCCGCTTCCGCCATCGATGAGGACCTTGGTAAGCTTGACCTCTGCCACCACAGGATCCAGGACCAATGGGAACTTACCGGGCTCCGAGAAGCTCGTCCACTGATCGTCGCGAGAGAACGAGATGGGGACCTCCGACCAACGGAGCGGCCGTGGTACCGCCGGCTCGACGGACAAGATCTCCCGAAGAAGCAGCTTCTGGTCCCTCCTAGAACCGAAATCCTCATCACCGCTGAAGATAACGTTGACGACCTTCGAGGCATCCTAAAACTTTGGATTACGCCCCTGGTCATCATGATCGTCATCCTCGGGTTCTTTGTCAGCAGGCTTCTTATTCTTCTTTCCACCACCGGTGTTGCTGAACGTCCTCCGAAGGTGGTAGCAGTCAATGGCGGCATGGCTGGCGCCCGGATGCCATGGGCACTTCTTCTGCAGGAGTTTCTCGAATTCCTCCTGCGTCGTCGACTTCTTGCCCCGCGAAGGACGATCGATAGCCGCGATGACATCATCTGGCTTTCGTTTCCGGGGTGGCCCGGAAAAGTCCCGCTGGCCTTTGTCGCTACGGTTGTCGTTTGGGCGCCACAGATTGCTATCATGGCGCCGCGGGAACCGCTCCCGCATCTTCTCCTCCTGCTCGGACCAATCGTGCATCATATCACGAAGGCCCGCAACGGTCTTTGGCCTGTTCCGCCCGAAATCTCTGTATATGCTCGGGTCGGTGATGCCGTTGTAAAAGCAGTCGATGATGTCCTCCTCCGATATGTTCGCGATGGTGGCGCGGACGTCGAAGAAGCGACGCGTGTAGGACCGTAGAAGCTCGTTACGTTCCTGCTTGCACTGGGCAAGATCGTGTCGAGTACCTGCACGGGTAATTGCTCCCTGGAAATTATCGATGAAGACCTTCTTAAGTCGTTCCCAGGAGTCGATTGTGTTGCTGCCGAGGCTCTCCAGCCAAGTGAGCGGCGCAGGGTCCAAAGCCATCGGGAAGTAGACGACTTTGGTGATATTTGAGCCCCCCGCGACGTCAATGGCCGTGGAGTAGCAACGAAGCCACTGCTGGGGAGCCTGCTTGCCGTCGTACTTGGTGATGCCGATCGGCTTGAAGCCCTCCGGGTACTTGTAGCTGCTGAAACGAGCAGAAAAAGCAGGAAATCGATCGCTACAGTCAGTACCTTCATTCTCGACTTCTTCACGGGTCTTGCGCCTGGAAGAAATCACGGTGCGCGCATCGCGGCCTTCATTGATGTGTTGGCGCAGATCCTCCGGAGGGAGTCGATGATGGGCTTGTCGTGGCTGACCCCCTTGCGGTGGCTGCTGCCTCCCTCCAGGGGTCTGGCTCCCGCAAGCGTTGTCGTTGCTGGGTTGACGTCGAGGACGGCCGCCAGCCGTTCGGCTGTGGGTCTGACTTCGACTCTCGCCCACGCGCTCCTCCCTGATGGTAGGCGCCGGGTTGTGTTGATCCAACTGGATCCAAGCCCTCTGCGCGTACAAGAGTGCTTGACGTACCTCCGGGTCATGGCTGCGCTCGAGGATGGCCGTAACCCTGGCGATGTTGGCCACCGGAGTCCAAAACCCCCGTTCGCTGACAGCGGCGAACTCAGGATCAAGCTCGCGATGCATAGATCGCCTACGCTCGTTGGCCCTCCTCCGCCGCATTGTGCGGGCCCTGTTTCTGGCCCTCCGCGCTTCATGATCGGCGTCGTTCTCGTCACCAACATTGGCCGTGATCTCATCCTCGGAGATCGCTTCAAAATTGTCGATGAGAAAATCCCCACCGTCCTCGCCTTCTTCGGCCATCAGCACCTGGCGGGAGGAAAGCTCATGAGAACCTTCGTCGACTAGTTCAATCGTCCCCTCCGCCGCGGTGGCCAACGGCCTGCCTTCCTGAAAAGGCAAGGGCTCGAGGTGAGCCACGAGTCGACCCTCTGCCTCGAGTGGTTTGGGGAGCGTTACGCCCCTCCAGTGCACCACGTGCCCCCCCGGCAAGGAGGTGACCACCAGATCACCGGTACCGGAACAACCCGAAGCCCCCCGACACGCGGTGGCTTCAAGTTTTCCAATCTGGAGTAACAAGTCCAGGTCCTTCTCAAACATGGAGAGGGACCCAAAGGCGTCGGCCTCCTGAAGACCAGTGGCCGATTCGCACAAACCGAGCTGAGATCGGCTAAGCAAATCCCTAGGTTGGTACAAGTCCAAACCAGGGAGAGTTGCCGCAACACCAGAAGAAGTCGAGGCTGAAGCGGACTCCACCTTGACCTGTGCTGCGGGAGCGTGGAGCGGCAAGTTGTCGAGGTCGTCGACAAACTTGTCGAGGTCGCTGCGGAAATCCGTAGCGGAGGTCTTTGGCTTCATGTCAACGAGGAATCGCCGGAAACTGCCCGCACCATCTGCGATGCAGACCCATGAACCAAAGACAAACGTCGTGCCCTGAGAGGGAACCGACCTGACGAATCTGAACGAAGCCATCGAGCTCGCCGGTGGATCTTCGACGCGCTCCCCTACCTGGCGCGCCAGCTGTCGGTGTTTAACCGGCTGCCCACCGTGGGATATACCCAAGGTGGTAAGTTTTGGGTGAAGGGATGCCGAGATCAGGAACTCGAAGGTGCAAGGAACACAAGACTTAGACAGGTTCGGGCCGCACGAAGCGTAACACCCTACGTCCTGTATGGTTTGTATTGCCTTCTGTATAGAATGACCTAATGATCTCTTATTTCGAGGGGGTCCCTGACCTCCCTTATATATCCGAGAGGCCAGGGTTACAAAGATGCTAACCAACCTTTGCCGAGGGATCCTACCAGAACATGTCTCGGACAGATCCTCTCCGCGTTGGTTAGCTCTATCTCCTATTTAAACGGGATAAATAAAAGATAAACAAATGAATAAGAGATAAGACGAACTTAATCTCTTAAACCTCCGTAGACTACGCTACATGCCCAGCCCGGTAGCCCCGGGTCTGACAGCTGGGCCTGCACTAACATGTCCAAGAGTTCGGTCTGACAAGCCATCACTTCCGCTAGATTTGGCGGTGGCGGAGGTGGTTGTTGTGAACCACTAGCCAGGTCTGATCTTAATCCCTCTGGGGTTCCGCGTGTAGCACCTACCATCTGAAATATAGAAGTTGTCCATTAGCATTTACCAATACTTGCTTCTACTTTCAGAATCACATGGTACCAAAATAACATATACTGAAACTGAGCAGGATAGTAAATCCAAGTCACAAAGGGTTAACTCAACCATCCAAATAGCAACTCAGATTTACATTACCAACTGAAACTTATTCCATATTACATCACGTTGTTCCAAACCAAACCGTACATAGGTTTGCCACATATATTACACAAGTGGCTCTCAGGTCACCTAACTACTCACTCCCAGGTCACACTATGTCACACTATCTACACCTAGGATACCGTCAACTCAAATGAGACTAGAAGTCATCGAGGTTGCCCACGGATGACTGACTACCGGAAGAGGAATGATGGGGACTAAGAACAGGATCTCCATGCTCAGAGTCGATCTTGGAGACTCCTTCGACTTCTTCGGGGTCTTCTTCTTCCTCTTCACTCTCAAACTCATCAACATCAGGCTGCACTGGTTGCTCATGAAGCATGTTGATATGGTCAATAGCTTGGCCAAGATTAAGGTTGAGCTCGTGAACTTGTTCCTGGAGGAAGTCAATGACAGTGTCGCACTGGACAATGAGAGCATCACTCTCAACAATCTGTTCTTCTCGATGCTGAATGGTTTCTTCCCGCTAAGTAATAACCTCTTCCTTGGCCGTAACAGTTGCTTGAAGTTCCCCAATCTGCGTATTCTTCCGGCCAACCTGATTACGATACCCTTGGGCTATGTTGGTCAAGCGATATATACCATGCTGCTGAAGTGTCTGGTAGCGGTACTGTGCATTCATGAATCTGACCGCAGTGCGTAGAGTCTCTCCGACCAGATTTCCCAATCTGACCGCAGTGCGTAGAGTCACGAGAATCCATTGCAGGAAATAACCCAATAGGATATCCTGCAACTTCCTCGGGATGTTGATCGCAAAAGATGTGGATAGCTTCCATTGCTGCCGCTTCAAAAGTATCAACGAGGTGATGCCCAATTACATTAACTTCAAAGGGCTGCCACAGAGATAAAGTAGGGTGCGGAGGAACAATCATTTTCACCCTGCAACGAGGAACACCTTCTTCATCATACTCTACTCCATCATAAGGTGGAGGCTCAGTGTAGCCAAACACCTGGAGAGATTCCCACAAAAGACGAGGAAAACCCTCCCAATACAAGGCATTGGTATGAGCGTGTCCTGCGGAATCCCAAAAGAACCTTGGAAGCTCAGCCATCTGAAACAAGGATTCAAATGGTGAGATTACAAGTTTTCAACCATACACCTTGAGAAGACTGCGGAAAAATGTGAGTTAGACTGATGGAATGATTGGAATGCTGCTATCCGGCTAGAAACTCACAGGGTAAAAGAAACAAGATGACCTATTCTGATAGCAATAGAATCTAGAAATCAGAGGATTGTACTAGATCTTGAAAAGAAAACGATAAAGGGCGAATCACTATAACCCAAAGCTATTGGTATAACTATTGCAAGGCGGCACTAGTGACTAACAACACTCTAGTCAACCACAACAATAATCACAACAAACCATGCCACTCATTCAATCAAATCAAGGAATCTGCATGCACGTGCTACGCGTCCTCACAACTCCAGATAATTGCCAAATACATTTGGACTTATGTGATTAGTTTCGGTGGTACCATATATTCGTCTCTCCCTATAATAGCTAGTCAGATATCCTTATTCGTCTTAACCTATTTAACCGTGGTTAGCATACCTGCAAAAAATCACAATATATATGAACCTTCCATGCCAGCACTCATGAAAGCGTCCTCAAACATTACTGTTCACTATAGGAACAGCATCTATACAATTACCGCCGTACAGACGACGTTAACATACGTTATCGAAACAACGTATTCACGGAATACCGCAAAATGCGGGGGTACTGCTGTTCATACCCTAAGCTTAACCATATACTCCCAATATAATCAACCGAAATTGATACATTGGCAGCATCTCAAGTAGGTCACTGCTTGAGAAACAGCGTTCGGTTCGCATCACCGACGGGAAGGCTAACTCCCCAGTTAGCTGAGGATCCTTACCTTCTTACCTCATCGTCGAAAGCGTCGTTACAGAATGTAAAGTTGATTGTGCATAAATTTAAGGTTTAACAAAAAATAGTGCTGGAAGTTAGAATTATATACATATATACAATAGCCACCTCTAATTCCCATATTAGCATTACCCTAGGGCTTTATGTACTAAACACAATCCTTAACGAAACCAACGTAGTTTTGTAAAATTCTTTGTTGGTCAAATTTTATACCAAAAACATTTTTAAGGTCAACCATATCTCCAGGGTACACTTGTTAGCTCTGATACCAGCTGTGGCAGAACCAACCTGAATTACACTGGCTCAAGCACGCAAGTCCTCTCGCAAGGGCTCCAACGTACTTCAAACAGTGTAACCCTTGACCTGTCGGGTAACATCCCAATAAACCACCAAATGTAGGATCAAACAAGTTACCTCGCACGAAGGCGAGTCCAGAGATACAATCACCATCATATTTTACATCACAAGCACTTATATTATAAGAATGTATAGAGTAGCGTAAGTTCTAGACTGATAGAAGTTATTACAAACCAGTTTAAAAATTTAAGTACACAGTAGCGGAATTCAAAGTACGATAACTATACACATCACCAGTATGGACATCATGCTAAGCCATGGCATGACATCACTCGTTATGATCGGTGTTGGCCGGGGACGGATCCCAATCCACGGACCAACCATCAGGCAAAGCATATGGCCAAGGCATGGAAATGGTAGGGTCTTCAGGGGCATGACCTGAAACAAAATCATAATGCAAGGCTGAGTACTCTAACACTCAGCAAGGCTTACCCGAAATTAGGGTATACTTAGCCCATAACTAGACCATGAAGGCTTTAATAGGGTTTTGGGTCTTGTCTCAGCTGAAAAGCAACAAAGAGTAGATCCTTAATTTCATATTTTAGTTTTTAGTTTCTATTTCCTTTAATCATTCTAGGTAAGTACCTATAACTACTCAAGAAAGGTAGAGCTTCTTTAAAACATATCTCAGTATTACTCCTCATATGGTTTCTCTTGTTACTCTATGTGGCAAAAGAGTTAAGCAGTGTCAATCTCCGCGAGAAACGGACGATTCTGAATCAAATTTCAACCCTTGCAAGGTAAACCTAACTCACACGCTTGGAACACCAACAGGTCGTTCCGAAGCAACCATTTGCCTTTCATTCCGGGTCGTGGAACAAAGCCACCACAAGCGACTGCAAGACCATACGTACATCCAATGTGCAGGACATACGTCTGTAGCACGATTACATGACCGTATTCCCGTCTGCTCTGCAGAACTTACTCCCACAGTCGGTGCATGTAAACATAAAATAAAGGTCGAGTGGTGGGGGACGAGTCCACTTGCCGGGCCGATTGGTTACTAGGCTTACCGCTTACCATATTTCACGGCATGTGGCTAGTACTTTCAAATGCTTAACTGCCACTACCACACACTGCGACCTTAACCAAATTCATCAACACAGACGAGGTATCATTTCTTTTCAAGATACTACACATAACCCCGTCCGTCATCCTTATAGTGATTGCAGGATCGTAAACAACCAATTCCTATGTCACGCGAGTGATAGGAAATCACTCGACTTGTTGTGACACCCTAGGTGTCAAATAGAGCAAGCCAATAGGAAGAATGTTTGGTGTGGATTAAATTGTGTGAAAACTAAGTAAAGTTATGAAAATAAGGGTATTTGTGTAAATTTATGAAAGTACAAGTCCTTTTATGTAATTTAGTTGAAGTATAAAAGTAATATCCAAAAATTACCAAGGGTCAAAATGTAAAAGGTGAAAGATATCATGACCAGTCATAAATGCTTGCAGATAAGCCCAAGATTACATAAAATTTACATTACTAAGGACAAAAACTTTGTTAAGTTTGAATTGAGTGCAAAAGTGTAAAATAAAGTAGTATACTTTAGGTTTCTGAACTTGAGCCCTAAAGCAAAGTTGTAGGATTTGAAAAGTTCTACAACTTCTATTTTGACCATTTCCTCATTAGAGCTTTGGATCAGTGGAAAACTTCTGTTTATAGTGAAGTCCCTGAGGTTTTGCAATTTCGAACGAGGTCCCTCGGACCTCCTCCCCTCTTCTTCCTCCTCTGGCACATGCTCTGCTCTGCCTCTGCTCCTCTGCAGCACCGCCGCCCACCATTTTCGGCCACCCCTCGCCACTTCCTGCCGTGCTCCATCTCCACGCGTCGATCCCCAGCCCGAGTGCCGCTCTAGCTCCCCTCTTCTGGCCTCCCGCGCGCTTGCCACGCCCCTCTCCTCCCCTGCCCGAGCTCCCGCCTAGCGACAGCTCCCTGTCGCCGTGGCAAATGCCGGCGTCTCCTCCTTTCCCTCGCCCACTTATAGTTACCGCGAGCTCCTCTGGTTCTAGCTCTTCTCATTCCTCTCGTTTTCCCTTTGCTGTGCACACACATAAACCCGAACGCCACCGCCGCCTCCTCCCTCAACTCCGGCGCCCTCCTGCTCGCCGTGGGCAGCCCATTTCCGTACACCCCGAACCACTACAACCCCCTAGGAAGCTTCCCCTCACCTCACTGATGCTCCCAAGCGACTCCCCGTGGCCGGACCTCCACCGGAGCTACCTCGCCACCGATTCCCTCCTCGTTGGTAAGCTCCTGTCGCCGTCGAGCCTCTACCTCCGCCCCTCCTCTGTCCAATCCGACCATCCCAATAGCTTCTCCTCATCCTGCTGCAACTGTCAAGCCCGAGTTTGGCCATCCTCCTCGCCGGGAACCTCCTCGCTGATGAGCTCCCCTCCGCCGCCGCCTCGGCCACCGTGGGAACCTCACCTCCGGCCATCCCCACTTCCTCCCAAGGCCACTCATGGATGCGCTGTGAGCTCCTGGTGCCCATAGACCAGTCCTTCTCCACCCCCCGCCACCCCCCTCGCTGGAATTTTGCCGGCAATCCCCCTGCTCTTCTTCCTCGACGAGCCAAGGGCATTTCTGTGATGATTTCAAAAGTTCTAAGGGTGTCCCTGTAAAATTCCAGAGCCCCCCAATTCAAAAGCTGTGAACTTCAAAAATGTGTAGAAAATTGTAGAAAATTCAGAAAAATGCCAAACCAGTTTTGTTAGAATCCTTAAGTTAAACTCGATTACTTTTATATAGCAAGTTTGAGCTGTATGTGTGCAGCTTTTGATGTAACTTAAATACTATGAAATGAGTGTTTTATTTGTATCTCATGTTATATGCATGTTTTGTAGCTGAATTTTGGAACCTAGGTTGTATGTGTCATGTATAGCTCTGTATAAAAATCTCGAGTTATTTACTGCTCATTTGCTTAGAAATTCGAGTACCTTTGTTGTATGTTGATAGAAAGTTCATAATATAATTCTAGATGCATTCCTTCATGTTTAAAGCTGAAAATTTTACCTTAGCTTTGCTTCTGCATGCTTAATACAAAATAAAACTTTGAGAGTTAGAATCCAAGTATAACTCCAATAGTGAATTTAAGTTTAGATTCAAAGAAAAATTAATAAACCATAACTCTAGTTCATGAAAAATTATAAAAATATTTTGAGATATTGCTCTTGAGTAATGTAGCATGACCACAAATTCTCAACCCATGATCAGGTGTAGAACAACCAAAATAAAGAGAACTTGTTAAGTAGATCCATATTAATTAATAACCTAGGGTTATTAAAGATAATTAACTAGTCAAATAAATAAAGGTGTTAAATGTAATTAATTTAATTATCTAAGATAATCAAACATGCTACTTCATGTAGTTAATTAAATATTTAGGGTTACCACCCATGTTACCCAATGTAGCTAAGTAAACAGGTTAATACCCGATAAATGACTGCCCAGTAAAGGGCAATTCTGCTGTTTGCTAATATGTAATGTATGTTCATTGGATTGCAACTTTATCGTGAAGTAGAATAACAATCTATACATTTGTCACACCCGATTTATAAGAACATAAATCGAGCAATCATATATGCGCCAGGATCAAGTCACGCATATATACAATAGATTATCATGATATCACAACACATGTCACGAATAAAAGCGTATAAATTATAAAATGAATATCTTTATTACAACTGAATCAAGAATCAGTTCAAGGAATGCGGAAGCGTAAAATAAATACATGAAGAGTAGGGCGCCACAGGGACGTCAACTGGGAGACAACGCCTAGAAATCGTCGAAGCCGCTAACGTAGTCCTCCACGTCGCCTGGTACTGAGCAGCAGTCGAAGATGTCTGGAATAGAGCAGAAGAGAGGAAGAGGCAAGTGTGAGCACGCAACTTGTACTCAACAAGTATAACACGAGTATGAGGCTCTAGGGTTAGCTGACTCAACTGCAGTAGCTTTTAATCTTGGCAAATTTTATTAAAACTATTTACTATAAGTGGATGAATTACCATGAACCCATATTGCATAAGAAATTAATCAACATTAATTAAGAACTACTGAGAACCATCCAAACCAAAACCACCCGGGGAATCTCCCTAATCAAAGGTTGATAACCCCACTAATCAAAAGGAGGATCTGGGCCTCTCATGACTGTGAGCACAGCTGATATATCAGTTTTACACTCTCGAGAGGTTGCACAACTTTACCGACGAGTCGTGAGCTACGCTAGTTGTTCATCACACTTCCTTAGGTGAGATGGCTAGGAAGCACACTACGAGACCGTTACAAAGGATCACGTTGGTAAGGCGTAACCGCTAAGGATTCTGGATCAGCAACGATGGGGCCCACCTCCGGGGGTACAAGACACACAGCACAGACCAAGCCGGAGGAGCAGGGACCATTGAAGCTTACCACCCCTCTTGCCCACGCAGGTGAGCTACTCCCGAACCAACACGACCTAATTAGTAAGTCAAGACCGTCCCATTCCAGTCTTGTGGTTGCGCGGTTGTCCCAGGTTGTCGCTCTATAAACCGGTCCTTATGGAGAGTAGCCAACCAAGCACTAAGCACCGTGATGGCCCCCTAAACCATGTTTCTACAAAAACATATTTTTAAGGACGCACAAACCACTCAAGCACACAGCACAGAGGGTCGGCTCCAGAATTAAGTTGCATAAGATCATTAACAAATTAATTAAAAGGACCAGGTGTGTTATAGCGCAGCAACCTAGCACAACTACCCAAAATGCAACCCAAAGGATATATAAAAGATATAAAGTGGCTAGGAAAATCCTTATAGGCATGCAGTATTAAAATGCAGTATGAAATTGTATTAAAAAGTGATAGGAGGTTCATGTTATACTTGCCTTTATCAAAGTTCTCCTGCTGCTGCTCGAAAGCTTCAGAAGATGGTGGCTGCTCCTGGTACTGCTCTGGTGGCTCGACGTCTACTCACGATCGTAACAGCAATACATGGGCCACACATGCAAATAATGGCAAAATATAAGAAACAGTACACCAATACAATAGAACAGTACACAAAACTGGCCTAGAACTATTCTACACGTTACAACGATCGCGTGGATATAAAGAACACCTAAAACGGAGCTAAAACGCGAAAACTACGCTTAAAACAAGATCCAGGGACCTGTTTGCGAGAAAAACATAACTTCCAGGGGGTTCTGCGCAACAACTGAGGGTCTAAACGTAATTAAAGCATAGACTCAGGGGCTAACTTGCTAAAAACCCTAGGCTGGATGGCGGGTACTAAATCCAGGAAGCTCAGGGGCTTAAGCGAATAAAACAGGACTGGACTGCAATTACTTTTAAACTAGGGGTGGACGGCGGGTTGATTTCCCAAAAAGGCAGGGACTCTTTAGCAAAATGAGCGAGCCGAACCGGTATCTCTCAATCTGGACCCTCGGATCAAAAACTAACGGCCCAGATCTAATCCTTATCGCGAAGCGGTACGCGCGTCTCTCACCCGTCGGATCCAGATCCGACGCTCACGACCTATACTTAAACGGATCTAATCCCGATCGCCCATTCTACATCTGATGGCCCTACCTCTCCCTCAACCCGAACTGGTATCTTCTGATTGGGACGGTTGGATCTAGATCCTGCGGTCCTGAACTACTCTCAGCGCGATCTAATCTTGCCCGTTCACCACCAATCGGACGGCTCAGGGAAAAGGGGGGCCCGGGGGCGGCGATTGCTCGCCGGCGACCACTCCCGCGGCGGCGCTTCACCGGAGGTGACCGATCTCGGCCATCTGGCCCCCATTTTGAACGACATCAAGTCCTGGAGGTAGAGCACGATGCGCTGAACACACCTAGATGCTCAAGAAAGCAATTTAGGGCTCGGGTTGGGGCTTCCCACGACGGAGGCGGCACGGGATCACGGCGGCAAGGGGGACGGGCATGCGCAGAGGGAAATAGGGAGGGAAGAGGGGCTCGGCGCGTTCCTTACCTCCCCTGGAAGCTAAGACGGTGGCTAGCGGTCGGGGATTGGTGGCGCCGGGGAGAATTGCGACGTCGTGGAGCTCGGTCGACGGCAGCGCCCCTCGGTCGAGCGGTGGCACGGCGGTGCAAGGGCACGAAGGAAGCTGGGGAGGGCAGTGGCGGCTGAAGGGAAACGCGAGAGAGCGGCCGGGCTAAGAAAAGGGGGTGCGACGGCCTCGGCGTGCGGGTCGTTCGCGCAACGGCCCCGCATCGCCCACGAACTCGTGCGGGTTGACCTAATCCAAACGCGGCGGCTTCTAGAAGAAAAGGAGGCTCAGGTACTGGCCAGTGGGGCCTCGCGGGTGCAGGGAAGGGAGCCCGGGGCGCGGCGGAGTGGGACCACGGCCAGTGGCCGAGCGGCCGGCCGGCGGAGGGAGAAACAGAGGAGGGGTCGGGCGCTGGAAGAAGGAGTAGAGAGGAAAAGAGGCGCTGACGCGCAGGTCCCAGCTGCCAGAGAGAAAAGGGAGAGGGAGGTGGCGCTCGGGCTGAGGAAAAAGGTGGGCCGGGGCTCGGCCCACGCGGAAGAAAGGAAGGAGGGAGGGGGTGCTGGGCCTCAGGGGAAAACTTGGGCCAGGGGGAAAGAGAGAGCCCGTGAGGGAGAGAGGGAGCGGGTTTTGGGCTGGGCTAGGCTTCTTTTCTTCCTCTCTTTTCCTTTTTCTTTTCCTTCTTCTTTCCTATAATCAACTAATTCAAACAAATCTAATTGAATTCAAAATAAGTTTGAATTCAAGCTCTATAAATTCAACACAAGGAAAATATTGCTCCAGCATGAATGCACAAACATGTTGACCTTATAATTAATTTTATTTTCTTGTGTTATAAATTGCTTTAAATGCCACAAAAATTAAAGAAAAGCCTGGAAATTTCATTTGAGCCAAAATAAATTCTTTAAAATTTAAGGAAATTACCTTAGGGTGTTACAAACGTACCCCCCTTACAGGAATCTCGTCCCGAGATTCGGATAGGCTAGCTAGCAAAGAGATCGGGATATGTCTTCCTTAGCTCATCTTCTCGCTCCCAGGTAGCCTCGTCCTCCGTGTGATGACTCCACTGAACACGGCACATCTTGATCTTCTTGTTTCTGGTAACTCTCTCAGACGTCTCCAGAATTTTCACCGGATGCTCGATGTAGGTCAGATCCTCCTGCACATCTAACCCTTCTAGCGGTGCTTGCTCTTCTGGCACCCTCAGGCACTTCTTCAGCTGAGACACGTGGAATACATCATGGACTCCCGAGAGGTTGGGAGGCAACTCCAAACGATATGCCACTTCACCTTTCCGTTCTAACACCTTGAACGGACCAATGTATCGAGGGGCTAGCTTTCCTCTTACATTAAACCTGCGGATTCCTCTCATCGGCGAGACCTTCAAATACACATGATCACCCACTGCGAAGGTCAAATCTCGGCAACGAACATCCGCATAGCTCTTCTGACGAGTCTGTGCGACCCTCAGGTTCTCTCGCACCTGCTGTACCAGCTGTTCTGCCTCCTCAACAATATCAGGACCAAACACCTGCCTCTCACCAATCTGATCCCAATACAGCGGAGTCCTGCACTTTCGACCGTACAAGGCCTCGAAAGGAGATTTCTTCAGACTGGCCTGATAACTGTTGTTATACGAAAACTCTGCATACGGCAGGCATTTATCCCAGCTGGCACCATACTGGATAGCACAAGCTCGAAGCATATCCTCCAACACTTGGTTGGTTCTTTCTGTCTGCCCATCTGTCTGAGGATGATAAGTGTGACACCTCAGGTATATGGGAGCCAGACTTAGTGCATTGCATGTAGGATGTACTCTTGTGTGTTGTTTAAGGACAAGATTTTAGGGTGTTTTCTGTAATTTTAGAAAAATATAGGGCTTAATGTGCAAAATGTGTGTGAGGGTGGATAATTTTGAAATATAAGAAGGACTGTTTTGCAAATGATGCTTTTACTTTTAAACCACTGTAAAAAAGTGAAAACAAATCAGGGAGTTGTTTGAAATGTAAAATGTAAAAAGGTTTTAAAAGAAATTTGACTAGTTGTATGGTTTTTAAAATAACTTTGAATCTTCAACTCCCATGAAGTCGAACCCTAAAGAAAAGTTGTAGAACTTTTTATTCTCTACACTTTTGGTTTTTGGAGCATTTTCATTTGAGCTATAGTTTGAAAGTTACTCAGGCTTTACAGTGGAGTCCCTAGGTTTTTCAATATTTGCAACTAGGTCCCCGTCGTCCACCTCCAGCTGCTCTGCTCTGCTCTGCTCTGCCGCGCGCCGCTGACACCGCCGCTTAACTCCGGCGACCTGCTCCGGCCGCCACCTGCCCCCGCGCCGCTCGCCAGTCCCACCTCCACCTTCAGCGCACCTGCCCCGCCGCTTGCTAGGCCCTGGTGGCCATTTCCCGAGCCGCCACGCCATCTCCGAGCTCGCCACGGCCGCCACGACGTCGCCGGCGTCCAGCTCCTGCTCGCCGCCCTCCAAAGCCTCCCCAAGTGCATAAATAGCTCCGTGGCCTCCTGCTCGAGTTCTTTTACCATCTCCCCGAGCCCAACTCCACCCCGGCTTCCTTCTCCCGCGCCTCGCCGCCGTCCGCCATTGCGCCGCCGTTCGGCCTCGCCGTCGGCAGCCTCCTCCAGAGCCTCCCACGCTCAACCCTGACCTCCACCAGCACCACCTCATCCTCCTGAAGCTCATCGTGCCGGCCATTTTCCAATTCCCCCACCGGAGACGCCTGCCCACGAGCACACCGCCGCTCCTCCGCCGCCGCAGCTCGGCCCCATCGTCGTCCCGCTGCTCCGCCGCCCCCTAACCCCTGCCAAGTGGAGCAACAGCACCACATCAACCTCACGAAGCTCTCCAGGCACTCCTCGACTACTTCCCGACCCTCCAGTCACCGGAACGCCGCCACCGAGCTTCCAGCCGCCGCCGCCGCCTCTGTCCACCGTCGCGCCGCCGCTACAGCTCCTCTTCATCCCAACTCCGGTCATCTCTGAGTCCGTTGTAAGCCCTTGAGCAATTCCCCTCCCTTTCCCCTCGCCGCCGGCGAGCTATCTCGCCGGAATCGCTCGCCGTTGATCTGTCCCCGAGAGGAAAGCCGGCCAGGGACTCGATTGCTTTGTTTTAAAACTTTACAGGGGCCTGTTTGTAAAGAATCAGTACCCTTTTCCATTTCCTTTTCAGCTAACTTTGAAAATTCATAGGAAATCATAGAAAAATCCAAAAATGATAAAACCAGTTCTGTTGTATTCATAAAAATGAACACTACAACTTTTGTTACTAAGATGTAGTGTGAAATCATCTGATTGTGAAGTTATTTAAATATTTTCAACAAGGGATCTTTTGTTTATAACTTATGTGATTTAAGTTTATTTCCTGCAATTCTTGGTCATTGGTTAGTTTAAGTAGTGTTAGTTTTGTAGGAAATGTCCAAGACCAGTACAAGTTTGTAAATTGAGTAATTTTAGGATTGGTTAAAATAAGTTCAAAACAACTAAGATTTGAGTATAATAAATGCTAAATATGCTTAAACCTATGTTTAGGAATAAATTGCCTTAGTTTGTGGTACTTGTTTAAGGACAAATACTTAGTTGTTTAATGAGCTTGTCATTTGTTGTGATGTTGGGTGTATGTTGATCTATTAAATTACAACTTTATCGTGAAGGAAAGACTTAACATGTTTGTTACTAAAAATCAATCCTTGCATATCATGTAGACTCGCCAACACTCGAAGACGGAGACTACGAGTTGATCTTGGAACCCGAACCTGGGCTATCTGAAGACTCTGTCCAAGCTACTGAAGAAGTGACTGAAGCCCCGAACCAACATTCGGAAGTTTTTAACTCGTCTGACCCTAGCTTCACTTCTGAAGGCAAGCCCCGGTGCACATCCCAATATTTTCAGGCTATTACAAATTCAGTATTAAATTATATATATTTTGCATTACGTCCAGGAGTTGAGATGAAACCCTAGTTGCATGATATCATAGGAAACCAATGTGTTGTACCCGAGTCCTTATCGCTTAGATGCTCTGCTAAATAGGACCGGTAAAAGTCGAGTGATATCCTGTCACTCGCGCGATATAGGAGTTGCTTGTTTACAAATTCTGCAACCACTATAAGGATGACGGACAGGGTCATGTGTTGTATCATGACCTGGAAGTTTACCCTGTCTGCTTTGATAAAAGCTTTAAGGTCGAAATGTGTGGTAGTGGTGGCTAAGCTTTTGAAAGTACTAGCCACATGCCGTGAAATATGGTAAGCGGTAAGCCTAGTAACCGATCGGCCCGGCAAGTGGACATACCTCCCACCACTCGTATTTTGGTTTTTCTTGTTACTTGATTCGACGTGTGGGAGTACGTGTTGCAAGGGCAACCAGGAGTACGGGTTTTGTAGTCGTGCTATAGCCGTACGTCCTGCACACATTGGGTGTGCGTATGGTCCTGCAGTCGCTTGTGGTGGCCCTGATCCACGACCCGGAATGAAAGGCAAACGGTTGCTTCGGAATCATCGTTGGATGTTCCAAGCGTGTGTGTTAGGTTTACCTTGCAAGGTTGAAATTCGGTCCGGATCGTCCGCCTCTCACGAAGACTGAGACTGCTTATTCCTTTTACCACATAGAGTAAAAAGTGTAAATGATGAGGAAAGAATTTTGTTGATTGATAATCTCTAACTTGCTTGTTTAGTATAGGTGCTTACCTAGAATGGTTAATCAAGCTAGAATCTGGAAGCTAAAACTTGGAAATAGATTATACTCTTTTTTGCTTTTCAGCTGAAAAATAAACCCAGAACCTTACCACACCTTCATGAGTCTAGTTATGGGCTTAAGTATACCCAAACCCGGATAAGTCTTGCTGAGTATTAGTATACTCAGTCTTGCTAAAACTGCTTTCAGGTATGCCGGTTGAGAATCAGGTTGATAGTGCGTCCTGCCCCTTTGCTGTTCCGCCTGGTTGGTCCGTGGAATGGGATCCGGCCCCGTCCAGCATTGACCCCTCGGAGTGACACCATCGACTGGGCTACGCATGGTGCTGCTGATGGCGACGTTGTTAGTCGCGTTGTCTTTTCACTATGACTTTGGTCAACGGGTGTTTACCCGTTGTTTTTATTAACCCTTTGTTTATGATGCTCCAGTCAGGGCTGGAGAAAACTGGTTTGTAATAATACTGCTTACTCTGTAATAAAGGCTTGCGTTGTAATATACCTGGAGTTCTTCTTGTATGAGTATGACCTACTCCGATCCTGTGTAACCGTGGTTGCATCGGGCGGTGACCCGACAGACCCATGGGTTATTCCGTTTGAAGTGCATTTGAGATCATCATGTCTTTGTAAATGATGACTAGTGCACTTGAACCGGAATAATTCAGACGGTTCTGCCATAGCTGGTATCAGAGCTGTAGGCTTACCTACACTCTAGACAGGATACAGGAGAAATCCAGGGATAATACAGTGCTTAAAAATAATTTCAGAATAAAATTTGGTATAACAAAGGAATTTACAAAAAGGCGTTGGATTCGCTAAGGTTGTGTGTGTAGTTCGTAGAGCCCTAAGGGTTAGGTTGGGGAAACTACCAGGTGACTACTAGTTATTATACTAGGTTTCTAACTTCCAGCACTAATTTCTGCAAAAATTTAAATTCATGTACAACCCAACCTTATATTCCGTAACGACACCTTCGAGCGTAAGGTAAGAAGGTAAGGATCCTCAGCCAACTGAGGGAGTTTGGCCTTCCTGTCGGTGATGCGAACCGAACGCTGTTTCTCAAGCAGTGGCCTACTTGAGATGCTGCCAATGTAACAACTTCGGTTGACTACATTGGGAGTATATGGTTCGGCGCAGGGTATGGCGATCGCTGTTCATACCCCCGCATTTTGCGGTACCCCCGTGAATACGTTATTCAATAACGTATGTTAACATTGTCTGTACGGCGGTAATTGTACAGATGTTGTTTCTATAGTGAACAGTAATGTTTGGGGACGCTTTCATGACGTGCTGGCATGAAAGGTTCATTATTCTACTGTGGTTTTCTGCAGGTACACTAACCACGAGTAATAGGTATGCGAATAGGAAGAACGACTAGTTATATAGGGAGAGACGTATGATTATGTCACCGAAATTAACCTCGTAAGTCCAAAGCTTCTTTGGCAATTGTGTGTTGGTGAGGTCGAATAGAACCGTGCATGCATTTTAAACCTATTTGAATGTCTTGTCTGAGTGCTTGATTAAGGACTGTTGAAAAGTGGTTTATCCCAGATACAAACTTGTCACAATCCTTCAGACAGTCATCGGGTTTAGTATCTTTCCATTGTTTATCTATCTTCGAGATCTAGAATATCCTTTCAAAGTGCTGTTATCCAAATCAGTTATCTCAGTACAACTATCTAATGAAGTCTTATGCAGAAAAGTTACATTCCAGCCGTTAAATCATTTCCTCAGATTCTTGCTCCATGTTGCTGTATCTTGTATCTTACCATTTGAAATCTTACTTCAGATGGCAGAGACTCCAAATATTCGTTGGGATCGCGAAGGACACGCTCATACCAATGCCTTGCATTGGGAGGGCTTTCCCCGTCTTTTGTGGGAGTCACTTCAGATTTTTGGCTATGACGCACCTCCACATTACGATGGATATGAGTTTGTTGAAGCAGGTGTTCCTCGGTGTAGGGTGAAGCTGACTATTCCGCAGCATCCCTCTCGCTATTTATGGCAACCTGTCACAATTTGCATCACTGGTCATCATCTTGTGGATACCTTTGAGTCTGCTGCACTTGAAGCTATTCACGTCTTCTGTGACAAACACCCCGAGGAAGTGGCAGCCTACCCGATCGGATTGTTCCCAGCCACAGATTCTCGTGACCCCGAGTGGACTTTCAGGATTTCTTGCTGCAGTCATCTATTGGGAGATCTGTCTCTCGAGACACTGCAGACTCTTATCCGGTTCATGAACGTGCAGCATCATTATCAGTTGCTGCAACGTCGAAGCATGAACCAACTGTCCACCTTAGTTCAAGCTCACCATGGAACTATCACTCAGCAGCTTGATGAGCTGAATGAGCTTCACACTATCCAGAATGCTCAGGTCGACCTGTTGGCCCAGCGTGATGTGATCATCAATAACCTAGAGAACCAGATCCAGGAAAGGGAGACGGTTATTACCCAGCGCAATACCATTATTGAGTTCCTCCAGGATCAAGTTCAAGATCTCACTATTGAACTTGATGATGCTGTTAACCATATCAACGAATTTCATGAGCAGCCTGTACCACCTGTAGTGCCAGAAGAAAGTGAGAGTGAGGAAGAAGAAGAAGATCCAGAGGAAATAGAAGGAGAGTCAAGTCTTGACTCCGAGCACGGTGATCCCGCCCCAAATCTCCAAACTAATCACTCATCTTCCGGAAGTTTGTCGTCGGTGGGAAACCTCGACGACTATTAGCTCATCGCTCTCGTCGCTGTAATGGATATGTCTAGTGTAGAGTAGGATGATCTGGTGGGTAGAATAAGCAGTTGTATGGACTAAGAACCACTTGGATGTAATATAACGTGGTGTGCTTTGTACTGGGAGTTGTGGAAGTTGTGTTGTACTATATGTTGAACCGCATGCTCAATTATGGAGTTTAAGTTTAATGTTCTGTTGCTGCATATTTTGTCTCCATATTTGCATGTGATGGACCAACTGAACATATGATATGTATGCCTGATAACAAAAGGAAATAAGCGTGAGTGAACATGATGGATTTTTCCTTTTGTTTCAGATGGTTGGAGCAACACGTGGAACCCCTGAAGGTTTCCGGCCCGACCAGGCCAGCGGTTCGCAACAACCGCCACCTCCGCCGCCCAATCTAGCGGAGGTAATGGCCCAGTAGACTGAACTACTGAACCAGCTAGTGAGGGCACAGCTAGGACATTTCCATCACCAAACCAGAAACCGCGAGGAGAATGCCTCAGCCGGGTATCAGGATTTCTTCGGTACCCAGCCCCCGCTATTTCACAAGACTGAAGAACCTCTAGACGCTGATGCATGGCTCCGTACTGTGGAGTCCAAATTTGCACTACTATCGGCACCATGCTCAGAGGCGAACAAAGCCCACTTTGCAGCACAACAACTCCGTGGAACTGCCCGTATATGGTGGGACCACTATTCTGCGATGCAACCAGATGGTCATGTGGTATCTTGGGAAGAATTCAAGACCGCATTCCGCGCCCATCATATTCCTGAAGGCTTGATTGAGCGCAAGCTCAATGAATTCTTGGCGTTAACCCAGGGCACTCGTACTGTCATGCAATATGCACAGGCATTTAATCACCTGTGCCAATATGCGAGCTACCATGCAGATACTGACGCCAAGAAGAGAGACCGTTTTCGTCGTGGTCTCAACACTAAGCTCCGGGAACGACTGAACTTAGCCCGAGCCGGCACTTTCAACGAGTTGGTCAATATGGCCATCACTCAAGAGGACTGTATCTCAGCTCATCGGGCTGAAAAGAAGAGGAAGATTACCCCTGGTTCCCCCGGCACTCAACAGTCGAGGTTCAGGTTGGTGCCGCAGTCAACGATGCGACCTCCACTCGCGCCAATTTACCAGGGAGATGGGTGGCTAGGCCCCCATAGCAGTCCCAGTTTAACTGACAGTCAGCTCCTCCTCAGCAGCAGCAACAGCAACAAGGCCTCAGGCCCACTTCCCCTCCTTTTGGTCAAGGAAACAACGGCAACCGTTGTTTCAATTGTGGCAGCCCCTCGCATTTCATCAAGAACTGTCCGCAACCTAGGAGATCATTCCAAGGTCAGCTCTCCAACGCAAACAATAAGGGCAAAGGGAAGAAACAGATGGTACAAGTTCGCCAAGGCAGGGTAAACTTCACTGCCGTCTCCGAACTTCCCGAGGGCGCTCCTATAATGACGGGTACTTTCACTATTCATTATCAACTCGCCATTATACTTTTGATTCCGGTGCAACTCATAGCTTTATCAGTTCAAAATTTGGAGCCAAACTAGGCTTAGAATTATATCCGGTTAATGGAAGTTATTTGATTGCAACCCCGGGTGGTAGAGTGGCATCCAATCAAATATGTAGAAATGTGCCAATCCAGTTGGGCAGCAATCTGGTGAAAACAGATTTGCTTTTGCTGGATCTAGAAGGGATGGATGTTTTGTTAGGTATGAATTGGATGTCGGAACACCATGTCTCACTAGATATCTCGTCCAGAATAGTGGAGATAGACTCACCGTATCAAGGAACCACCACCCTTTATCTATCACACAGAGGGTGTATCAACTCTTGTACCTATGCGGCAGAAAGGATTAAACTCGAGGCCATCCCAATTGTGTGTGAATATCCGGATGTTTTCCCAGACGATCTGCCAGGAATGCCTCCAGATAGGGATGTTGAGTTCATTATCGAGTTACAGCCAGGTACGGCACCTATCTCCAAAAGGCCCTACCGTATGCCACCAAAAGAACTAGCAGAACTAAAAACCCAACTTCAAGATCTTCTTGATAAGGGTTACATCCGTCCAAGTGCTTCACCATGGGGATGCCCAGCTCTATTCGTGAAAAAGAAGGACAATAGCCTACGAATGTGCGTAGACTATCGCCCTCTCAATGCGGTGACAATCGAAAACAAATATCCTCTGCCCCGCATTGACATTCTTTTTGATCAGTTAGCCGGAGCCAAGGTATTTTCAAAAATTGACCTTCGCTCTGGATATCATCAAATCAAGATAAGACCATGTGACATTCCAAAAACAGCCTTCTCTACCAGATATGGGCTTTACGAATATCTGGTTATGTCCTTTGGTCTTACCAATGCTCCAGCTTATTTCATGTATCTCATGAATTCAGTTTTCATGACGGAGCTAGATAAATTCGTCGTGGTATTCATTGATGATATCCTTATCTATTCTAAAAACTCTGAAGATCATGCCAAACACCTTCGAATAGTTCTTCAGAAATTAAGAGATCATCGCCTGTATGCCAAATTCTCCAAGTGTGAATTTTGGATTGATACAGTAAAATTCCCTAGGCCACACTGTTTCTAGCAATGGCATATCTGTGGACCCTAGCAAGGTTCAGGAGGTAATGGATTGGCAGCCTCCTACTTCTGTTCATCAGATCCGTAGCTTTCTAGGTTTGGCTGGCTATTATCGTCGGTTCATTCCTGATTTCTCCAGAATAGCCAAACCTATGACCGAGCTACTGAAAAAGGGAATTAAGTTTGTCTGGAGTAAGAAATGCGAAGATGCATTTCACACTTTAAGAGCCCATCTCACTACTGCCCCAGTATTGGCTCAACCGGACAACTCTAACCCTTCGATGTTTATTGCGATGCTTCAGGCATCGGGACTCGGTTGCGTACTCATGCAAAACAACCGCGTCATCGCTTATGCTTCTCGAGCACTCCGACCCCATGAACAAAACTATCCTACCCATGATCTTGAGCTGGCAGCTGTGATTCATGCACTCAAATTTGGAGACACCATCTCATGGGAACCAAGTGTAATATCTACACTGATCACAAGAGCCTCAAATACATATTCACCCAAGCAGATTTGAATATGAGACAACGCCGTTGGCTGGAACTAATCAAAGATTTTGACTTAGAAGTTCATTATCATCCAGGCAAGGCCAACGTGGTTGCAGATGCCTTGAGCCGAAAAGCACATTGCCTTGTTTATCAGTAGAAGCTCGGAATGAAATCCTCTGTTGTGAGATGAGAAAGCTTAACCTTGAAATTATATGCCAAGGTAGTTTGAATCATCTTTCAGAGGAAGTTCCATTAAAGAATAAAATCATCATGGCCCAACAACAGGATGATGGGATAAAGATCATTAAGCAGAATCTTATCAAAGGAGACGAGAAATATAAGTGCTTTCAGATAGATCCTTTAGGAGTACTTTGGTTCAAAGACCGGTCGTTGTACCTAAAGATCATCAACTCCGAAAGCAAATTCTAGATGAAGCACATCTGTCCAAGTTCTCCATGCACCCTGGTAGTACTAAAATGTACCAGGACTTGAGACAGAACTTCTGGTGGACTCGCATGAAAAGAGAGATAGCAAGTATGTTGCTGGATGCGATATCTGCCAGAGGGTCAAAGCCAGTCATCTCAAGCCTGCTGGTGTCTTGCAACCATTGCCATTCCCTCTTGGAAATGGAAGACATCAGTATGGATTTCATCGTTGGTTTGCCTAACACCTCCCAGAAACATGACTCCATTTGGGTAATCGTAGATCGATTAACCAAAAC